>NW_026849466.1:0-162470 GCF_030869305.1 Colletotrichum tamarilloi
CGGCACATCGACGCCGGCCTGGCCATAATGGCCACGATGGACGGGCCGGAGGTGTACAGGGTCAGGGCGATAAGCCGGCGCCTCAGACGGCTCCTACGGGACCCCCCGGGTAACGATAATACCCATATAAAAGAACAGATTATGCTGGACCTGGCTGCCCACGCGGGCTGGCACCAGGAGGTCCTGTGCGCGTTGGAGTGGGTGAAGCTCGCCCTGTAGGCGGCTGGAAGCGGCGGAAGGTTGGGAGTTGATGAAAGGGAGACAATGGTCGAGTCGGTTGACTGCTGTTTTGATTAGTAGTTAGGTATGGAGCGCAATATACCCAGTTTTCCCCAATACGTAATACACGGTACGGCCCCGGCGGATTGCTCCGTCGGGGGGAATATAAAGCATATATTAACTATTACCTAAGCTTAATACCTAATCGAACTAGCTTTTTTTAAATAATCCTAACCCCTCCCGAATTTAACTATCCTAAGTAGCTTAGTATAAGAAATACGCTTTCTTTTTTTAATTAATACCCTAAGGCTTTTAAAAGTCTAAAAGATTAGAAAACTTAAATAAATTAAGATTATTATAAAGTAATAAAAGTCCTAACTAATTATTATAACTTTTAAGGACGCTTATTATATAAAAATTAAATTTAAAAATACGAGATCGGATTTATAATAAAAGTTATAATATAAAACTTTACTTTAGTACGTAATATAATTATAATTAAAGAGGGATAAGAGAGTACTTTTAAACTAAATAAAACCCCTACCCTAAATTTTTAAATTTAAAAAATATATAAAAAATTAGGATTTTAATATACTTAGTAATTTTCTCTTTTTATATTAACGATCTAGGCTATTTTATAAAAATAATTATTAACTAGTAAAATAATATAGTTTATTAGTACGATCCGAAGTAAGCTCTTAAGTATTTAGAGAGGATATTTGTTAATAATATTTAAGCTTTAAAAGCTTTTTATAATTAAATCGATATACCTCTTTATATTTAATAACTAATTAATATAAGTACTTATATAATCCCTATAGTATAATAACTAAATAAATAAGAATATAATTTATACGTACTTAAGTAGTTTTATAACGTAGTTTAATATAACTAACTTAACCCGATTTATAACTTATATTAAATAACTTATAAATATTTTAAACTATCTAATAATAAGTTCTATATAGCTTAGATTTAATAAATTAATTATAAGTTTTAATATAATAATAATTATTTTTTTAATATAATAAAACCTCTTTTAAGTAAATCTTTTAAAAAAATAATATATAATTAAAATTTTTAAAATAGGCTTTATACTAACTTAAATAACTCTAATTACGTTATAACTAACGCCCCTAAAGCACTAACTCCCTAAAAATCCGGTCCTTACTTATTTAGTTTTAGATTTACTAACTAAGATTTAAGAATTTATAACTTTTATAATTATAATTATTATATTCTAATCGATTTTATATATTTTAAAAAAATAAAGGGAATAATTAAAAACTTTAAGTAAGGGCTTATTACCCTTAAAAAATTACTCTTATTATTTTAATTTTTAAAAATACTAAAGAATACTCGGGGATCTTTAATAAATAATAACCCTAATTAAACTCTATAAGTAATTAAATTAATAAAGGCTACTAACTAGCGTCTAGATATTATTATTAATAATTAACTTATATACCTAATTAATACCCCTAAAACTTATTAAGTTACGTAATCCTTATTAAATATATTATTATTTAAATTATTATTATACTTTAATCTAGCTTTTAATAAAGCTAGTTTAAGTAATTAAGAAGGTAGTTTTTTAAATATTTTAATTAGGGATAAGAATAGCTTTATTATAAAGATTTTAATTAAAATACTAAGGGTTTAGTTAAAATAAGAAGTTATTAAATATATACTTTTTAAATATAATCGGGCTATATAAAAAAATAATAAATATTAATATTAAGAACTAGTTAAGTTTTATTAAGACTTCTTATAGTATTATAATATATATAAGGGTAAAATTAATATTAATAAGAATATAAGGGAATAATAAATTAATTAATATAACGACCTAATTATAAAAGCTATATATATAACTTTAGTCTATACTCTTTAAATACTATTATTAATAAAAAAAACTAAAAAGAACTAGGGTAGTAAAAGTTAAGATTAGGAAATTATTAGGGAGGAATAGAATAAGAACTAAGTAAAACTAATAAAAAAATAAAAAAAGTAAACAAAGTAGTTATAAAAAAAAAAGTAAATAAAAAGCTTAATATAATTAACTATATATAATAATTAAAATTAATTTAAAATAATTTCTTTTTATAAAGGATTAAAAAAAAAAATTAGAGGATAATTAAAATAGGGTAAGGTAATTAGTTTTAATAATTCTTTTTTAAAGCTAATTAAGTATAAGTATTTATAAGAGGACTAATTAAAAAAAAAATATAAAAAAAAAGGCCCCGATTAGAAATAAAGAGTTTGATAGTACGAATTTTTATTTTAATTATATATATACTTTTTTAAAATTAAACTAAAACCTTTTTAATAATTTATTTTTAAACGTAATAATATAAAATAATTAAGAAGTCTACCTTTCTAATCTAATTAATACTATCCTCTTTCCTTAATTATAATTTTATTAATTAAGGCTATATTAACCTGATTAAAAAAGGTATTTTATATTACTTTTATAAGTATTAGTAGTTTTTTTAAAATACCGTACTACGAGAGTCCTCTATACTCTATATATTTTTAGTACTTTAGTATTTTACTAAAAACTATTAAGAATTAAAAGCTTAAAAACCTCTATAATATATATAAATATTTATAAAAAAGATTATAAACTACGTAGAGCCGTTTATAACCTAGTTATTATATTCCCTTCTTTACCCCTACCCCCGAGCTTATATAAGGGGGTTATTTTAAGGGTTAATAATAATAATAAAATTATATTTACCTCTTTAACCTTATTAACTATACCTTAGAGTACGTTTATTAATTACTTAGCGTCCTAAACAGTTAAAAATTTAATAATAATACTATCCTTAACTATAAAATTATTTTAAATATTAGTATTTCCGAAGTCTAAATTTACTTCTCTAAATACTTAAACTAACTTATTATTAGTATTAAAAAGTTCTTATATCTTTTAGATTACTAAATTTACTTACTTATTTATAATAGCTTACTCCTTATATATAGGATTATAAAAAACTTTTTTATTAAACCTAATATTTTTTATAATAAATACCTACTTAAGTACGGGTACCTAAACCTTATATAAGTTATACGTTTCTAATATATATCTAACTAAATATCTTATATACTTATAAAGAAGTACTTTAAACTCTTTTTAATATATACCCCTCTTATAATCCCTATAAAAAGGGTATACTTAGTAACTATATATATAAAGACTACTAAGGTACGGGATTACTAATTTAAAATCCCGTACTTAATAACCTATTTATTACTAACGTTAATACTACTTCTACTAGTTAATTTCTATTATAATAAGCAAATCTCCTTTATTAGCCTCTTATAAAATAATATTATAAATAAAAATTATTACTAATACTATTTTATTTTATAAATTCGTAAAGAGGTTCGTAAAAAAGCATATTTTACGAGCTTTAGTAATTATAAGTTAACTTACTTTTTTTATATTACTTACGGGTTCTTTTATATATAAAAGTAAAAGTTCTATTCCGATTTCTAGCTCACTATACTACGTCTTATATATATATTTAATATTTATAATTAAAAAAGCGGTCTTATTATTATTTTTAAAAAAATAAATTAAAGTCCCTTTTTAATAATAAATAGCTACCTCGAGGCTCTATAGTACAAAAAGCACTTCCTTTTCTATTTTAGTCCTTAAAGAAAAACCCCTAAACTATCTATTATATTTATTAAAAACTATAAGTATATATTATTATTTACTAAAAAATAGTTTAAAATAAAAAAGATCTTAGTATATATAGTACTATAGCCGTAAGGCTCTTTTTAAAGGTAGTTCTCTAGAGATTACTATTTTAATATTAAATAATATATATACTTTATATTTAACTTATAATAAAAGTTTAATACGTATACTTTAAGTCTTATATAGTAATTAATAAAGAGTATTAGGTCTAAAATAACCTATTTTAAAGTATTAAAAGAGCGTATTATTAGACCTCTTATAAGTATATTAATATAAATAATAAAATTTTCTATAGCTAATTAGTAATATAATAATAGCTAAGCTCTATAAAATACGCTTAAAGTTTATAAAAAAAGGATAAAATTTAAAGAGCTTATATTTAAAAAAGATTAGATTATTTTTTTAAATAAGCTACTTTTTAATAGTACTCTTATAAAGTATTCCTTATTATAAAGTATAATCTAAATTGTAGTATTAGAGTACGCTTTTATTTAATAAAGTTTCTAAAATTATATTAATATAAAATCTTTTAATATAAGTAACGTTCTAGAGCTTTAAATCGTAAGTTCCTTTCTCTTTAAATCTATTTAAAACGCCCTTTATAATATAAGTACTACATATAATAATAAGTAATATAGTAGTTCTTAATTTAATATAATTATTATTACTTAATAATACGTAATTTTTAAATTTAAATAGGCTCTTATTATTAACTAAATATATTACTCTATAGCTATTTATTATTATACTCTAAGAGAGGGGATAAGTATTATTTATAGGGGTATTAAAAATTATATTTATTTTTAAATCCTAACTCTTTATAAATATAGTAACTATGTAGCCCTTATCTTAGTTTATTAATAAGCTCGCTATAAATTAGTTAGAGGATCTTTTTAAAAACCTAAGTTTTTTAAGAATTTTATTATTCCTTAGCTAACTAACTTTTTTAAGCTTATTATAAAATAATTTTTACTTATTTAATTTAATAATAAGAAGGACTGTTTTTATATAGTTTTTTAATATTTATATTAATAACTTATTAATATTTTAGTTTATAAATACTTATTTCAATTTTTAATATACTAAAGGGTACTATAAGTATATATAATTATAAAAGTATATAACGTTACTTTTATTATTTACGTTATTAACTAAGTTAGAGCGTTTAATAAAAGTAAAATAAGCCCCTCTTTAATTTAAAGGCCGTTTAGTATATACGTCTTAAGTTATTAAACTAAATATATACGTAATTTTTTTAAGGGTTCTAGTATATGTTTTAAAAGCTATTAATTTATTAAAAGTTTTATATATATATTAACCTTATATAAAGTTAAGTTTAAACTTAATTATAATTAAGAAGTCGAATATAGCGATTTTTTTATTAATTTTTAAAATATTGTACGTCTTAGTTCGTAAATAAGTAAACTACTACTCTTTATACTAATATTAAAAGTTAATTCTAATCCTTACTTTATTAAAATCTTATTAATATTCTTTTTAAACTACATTCCTAACTACTACTTTAAAAAATATAAATTCTTATTTTAAATATTTAATAATTCGTTATATACTAAACTTAGTACCGTTTTTAATAGCTTTTTAAAATACGTATTTATAAAAAGTAGCGTTAACTAATTTTACTAATTACTAAATAAAGAGTTTAATATATATATTAATAATATTACGTTCTTAAGCTTTAAATTATTTATATTTAGCTTAGATTTTTTATTATTTCTAAATATTCTTAAGTATATAGATCCTTTTTATAGGTATAGTATAAGGATAGATTTATTTATATAAAATAAGTAGTATAGTTAGTTTTATAAAAAAAAACCTAACTCAGTCCTATAAGTTATTTATATTTAAAGAAGTTAAAGGGGTTATATTAAGAGTTATATTTAAAAGCTATTAATAAAAAATTTCCTAATTTCTTTAGTTATTTTTAAATACTTTATAACGTATTTAATAAGCTCGTAATTCTTTTTTATTATAGGTTATAACTAATTATCTAAATTTAAAAAGTAAAATAAGTATTATAAAAGGGTCGAGGAGTATATTAAAACTTAAAATATTTAGGTCGACGTACTTTTAAACCCCGACGCCCTTATTTATAATATAAAGTATATTAAACTATTTAATCTAATTATTATAACTAGTTAATTTAGCTTAGGTTAAAGTTAGTATAAGTATATTTATTATTTTAAAAAGATTATAAAAATCGTATTAATAAGTACGTTATCGTAATATAGGGTCTTAATTAAGAGCTAAGCTTATAATTATTACGAATTATAGTATATAATAATAAGTATACGGAGTATAGTAAAAGTAGCTTAATATATTAAAATAAAAATAAATAAAAAAAAAAGTTTATATATACGATATCTAAGATAGACACGTGATTTAGCACGTAACGGGCACTTCGTGAGATGTGGTTACTATCCCTGTTACGTGACACTATCAGGCGACTCTCTTCAAGTTCGCTTGGCGGAGGACAAAGACCCGCTGTCTGCCACCCCTACGGCACCGGCCGAGTCCCAACTTCCAGTCACTCAGGCCATCTCCGAGCCCCTATCTAAGGTAGAGGAGGAAGATTCCGTCCATGAGCCGCCAGCAGATACGCCTTTACTCCAAATACACAAAGAGGAACCCCTGGAGTCGGAAGATCAACTAGACCCTGAATCTCAATTGAACGAACGGCCAGAACCCCAGGAGAAACACAAATCTTCCCTGCCAGGATACAAATACTCCATTTGGCCAGACTACGGAACCAATTTCATGTGGTACACCTATGGGTGGCCCGCAAACCCTGAAGGGGGCGATAATTTCGATGACGACGACTTGAAAGAGAGATATCCCGAAGCGTGGTTTAACGCTTATACGGATTGGTGGAAGCAGCATACTGAAGCTTTCATAGCCCAGGGGCTTGATCAGGGTCACGATAATCTACTGTTCAAAACTGCCGAGGAAGAAAATGTTTGGAACATGGAAGGCGCGCTGTTGGCTGCATGGCTGGCACTGCAAGACGGTGTGCACGCGGTCAATTATGCGCCTGAGAATGTGGACCGTTACAAGTTCGATTTTGAGCGCGACAGCATCGAGAAGACTTTGGGAAACTTTCTTCAATCCATAAAGCTGGATCAAAGACCATTGTAGGCGGCAGCTGGGCCATGAAACTCCATTGACTTGGTTATGCAACCGCTCAATATGTAAGATTGTGTCAATCATCAGTGGCACGTGGTACATATACGTTCTGTTATGAAGAAGAATATAGAAATCATGGATTCAGACAATGACCATAGAAATCATCCCTACCACAGAATGCAATGAATCAGTGAAAATCCTCCGCCGCATCAATACCGATCAACTTAGCCAAGGCCACAGCTGGACCGTGAAGCTTTCCTTAACACATACACTATAAATTCAAATATATGAGTAAATGCAACAGTAAGTAGTTTTACATGTATTTTTTGTACCACGCTAGATAGGTGTAGGTAGGGGCTTTCAAAATAGATTCGATATCTCAATGCCACCTTATTTTCACGTAGGTAAGGCTCGCAGACTTAGTATTATTGGCCGTAACATGAACGCCTGCTCAAAAAGTACTGTCAACATCGTCTGCAGCATTGCTATTGGGTTCTCTAACCCACGTAGAACTACTTCTGTGGCTTTTCGGACTGGCCACGGGTACCTGCGCTGAGCACCACTCCGCTCTTGCGTGAGCTAATAGATGTCTATTGAAACTGGTCTTCCTAGCCTAGCCTCGAACTCTCAAACACGGACCATTCTCCAGTGTTAGTGTCATTGGTCAAGTTAGTCTGCTTCGTGACGCCGCCTTTCAGGTTCCCAAACTCCACGCTGCCTCCACCAACGGGGCGCCGTAGCTTGTTCTCCCCAGCGAGGACCGTGAAATTTGCCAGCGCGATCTCGAGTCCGTTCCTCGTGGCGTAAGTGGGCAACCCAAAGAAGGTAGCGTTGACTGCGTCGTAGTCGATGGTCATCTCAAAGTAGCCGCGGTAGTAGTACTCCTGCCACTGCAGCTCTGGGTTCGCAGCGGTCATCCAAGCGCTTCTGTTAAGAGCTTTCTCCTGGGTGATATTTTGACCCGCCGATGAAGGCGAGGTGACGGCTGTGCCGGCGAACTCAACCCCGATGGAACCGGCCCCAGTCTCCGAATTGTAGTCCTTTTCGCCAAGCCAGACAAGGTCACTGACCCACGATGCATGACTATCGCCGGCCAAAAACACTGTGTTGTCGATGCTGTTATCGTAGAGCGTCTTGAGCGTCCGGTTTCGGTTAGCAGCGTAACCGTCCCACTGGTCGTAGTTGAACGGGTTCTTGGGTCCATTGGAGATGCTCTGGTTCATCTTGCTGAAGACTACCTGGTTACCAACGACACGCCACCGTGTTGTCGAGGCTGACTCTATAAGCTGACGGTAGAACCAGTTTTCTTGGCGAGAGCCCATCAGCGAGCGGCTGGTATCATCACTAATGGTATGAACGTAGCCTGTGTTCCAGTATAGGTCGGTGATGGAGCGATCGTAGTTGCGGGTGTCGAGCATGATGAGATTGAAGAGGTCGCCGAACTGGAAGCTACGCCAGATGCGCAGGTTGTCGTCCATATCAACCTGACGGAGGGGCACTTGTGGGAGCAGGCAATGTCAGCGTGGACAGCTGGGAGATTTTGTGTCGTGAGGCGGTTAGGACTCACTCCATTCGAAGTATGCGCGCACAGCATTCATTTTGCGCGCTTCCACAGATATGCCGTCGTCTTTGATAAATGACTGTTCGGTGTTGTTCATTGCTGCGGAGCCGTCTCGGTAGGGGTTGTCCATCACCTCGTGGTCATCCCAGACAGTTATCCAGGGGAACTTTTGATGGCTAGCGCGAAGGTCAGGGTCGCTGCGGTACTGGGCAAGGCGTCGTCGGTAATCGTAGAGCCTAAGGGTGACTTGAATCAGTCATGAATCGTTCAATAGATAGGCGTTAAGATTTTACGCACGTATGACATGAGCGATTGGGCTCGGGGACGCGACCTATAGAATTTCCCCATCCTAAGCCGCCGACGGGATACTCGCCGTTCCCATACTCGTAAATATAATCGCCGAGGTGGACGATATAGTCCACGGAGTCTTTCCGCTCGGGATTCCCGTAGGCATTGAAGAATCCGAATGCTAATGCAAACACGTTAGCTTGGATAACATAACTACATTGTTTTAACATGTAGTTCAGCGAATAGCTCACGGTAGTTGGCACAGCTATAGACAGCTAGCTTGATTGCCCGTCTCACTTTCGTACCCGACTCCGGCAGGGTTCGAGTTCTGCCGACAGGGGACTTGACATCGGAATTGCAGACATTGAACTGGTAATCTGCTTTGCGTTAGATCACGTCTTTCGGCCTAGGTTGCTGAACCAACAGTAAACCGTGAATGGCTTGAGAGCCTTTGCTTCGACCTGTGGTAGAGTAAGTGATCGAAGCTTTGGGCGTCTACGTAATACGCGTCAACTAACCTTGACGGTGAAGTCAACATCCGAACTCGTATAAGCCGTCCCTGACTTAATCGGTTGCCCATCCATGGATGCAGACCTCCCGATCTTCCAGTCAACGCAGATTGGCGACTTGCTTGCCTTGACGAAGACGTCGTTGTCATGAGCGTACATTGGAGCGGTGCCCTCAACAGTCACGTTGCTGCGGTCATTATCCAGGGTTGGTGCAACACGAGTCCAGAGGATAACGCTGTCGTCATACGGGTCACCAGATGCTACGCCGTGTGTGAAATTCAGCTGCTCCGGTGTCCATGGCGAACTACCCTCAGATCGACTTGCTACTTTGCGAATAGAGATACCGAGGAACGGGTGGTGGAGTGAGGGAGAGCCATAATTAAGGTTACCCGCATATGTAGAGGTAGCTACGGCAGCTAAGCTGGCTGTGCAAAGAGACTTAAGAAAGTGCATCTCAAAAAAATGAGTGACTAACAGTCGAGCCAAGAATGAAGAGCTCTTCAGAGTAATGGATTCCTGCAGTACGAAAAGGCTAATTGCCACCAGCTCACTTGTTTATTTCCTCTTCATAGCAAGGACTGAAAACAATTTTATAAGTCAATCATGCACGTATTCAAGCGTCGTGTCGGTATCCCACCGGAAGGGTGGGGGGGCATAGCCAGTAGATAACTAGGTAGCCGAAAGTCAATTGTAATTTGGGAACCTTAATACTCAGTGTCCAAGCGGCGAGGTCGGGCTCTTTATGATGCCGAATGGTGCTCCTTGGGCTATGAAGCGAATCACTAAGTGATAGGCGGACTTGACTTAGTGCGAGATGACAGGTGTCAAAATACCGGGTAGAGGTAATTAGTAGTACACAAGAGATTGCCATCTTCATTCCAAGCTTCAGGTGAGTTACACTGGAAAAGCTTAACTGTACGGCTTGACAGCTCCAGCCCGGCCTTGGTTTCTGAAAGGTGTATACTGTACACTATGCTGTACCACTCCGTCGTCAAGGAAATATGGCCTCGGAGCGTTGATGATTTGTATATTCCCGTGACTGTTAATATGCTCAGAAGACTGCAGGATTCTCCAAGTTGATGTGAGCTTAGACGTTCACCCTTGGATACGCGGCGTTGGGAACTTGTTGATCCCGTTCACCTAGGTATGTTAGATCGTAGTGACTTCTTACAAGCAGCGTCCCGAGATGTCCGAGTATCCATTGATGGAAGGTGATTGGTATCCACAAAGCAGATGAGTCTGAGCGTATATGGTACGGGTTGACAATCTATGCTGGACTCCGGTAATCCGAAGTCCCAGGCCTAGATACCGCGCTTGGTCAGAAGTCTTGCTGGGAGGGGCTGTCCTCGCTCGCGGCGGCGCCGAGCCCCCAGCGGAAAGAGTCAGACAGCTGTTTTCTGTCTCCCATTTCCTCCTTTGCCATGAAAGCTATCTGGGTGCAAAATTTGGCCTTCCCGATTTCAGACTTGTAAGACAAGATAACCGACAGTCGGAGTTCTGAACTTACTTCCATAAATGCCCGTGAATCCATTCTCGACTCTTACGGGCCTTCGAACTGAAGTATTTGATTTCCCAGTTTCCATATTGGACCCAGCTGAGACTTGCAAAAGTTTTCAATAGCTATTGATACGGCATTAGGTCACGCACATCGGATCGACTCAACATACCTCAAACGCAAGATGTGTGTCGTGGCCTCAAATCGCGAGGCTTGGATGTCAGTCTCCCAGCGCCGCTTTTTGGTTATAGCCCTTAACAGTATCACCATCCTCCCGTTCCTTTGGATCAACTTCATCGTATTCGTGCGAAGCAAGCACACTCTGCTAGACACAGTCATTGTGCTTTGCGGAACTATCTGCATTCCATGGCCTATTGTCAGCTTCTGGAACTCTGCAATTGGCCTATGTATCATCTTGTTCGGCAACGCAGAGCGATCCGTCTACCCATATTTTCGACCTCGAGGACCTCTGTCGAAGCTTAGGTCTACGACAGCGCTCACGATTTTCATGCGTAACGAAGATCCAGGTCCAGTGCTCGACCGCCTCTACGCCATGTATGAGAGCCTTCAGCAAACCAATTGCCTCGAGCACTTTCGCTTTGTGCTACTTAGCGACACCGACCACGTTGACGTAGCGCGATCGGAAGAGGGGGTATTTGCTCAGCATGCCGTATCTCTGAGCGAGGATATGGCTAAGCCTCTGTTCTATCGACGCCGTGATAGAAACACCGGATACAAGGCTGGCAACCTCAAGGATTACCTCGACAACCACTCCCAAGGGGACGACTTCTTCGTCACCCTTGACTCCGACAGCGCTATGAGCGGCGACATACTCGTCCGGCTGGTTTCTAGCATGGAAGAGAACTCCCTCATCGGGTTATTGCAGACCATAGTCATCGGTATGCCTGCGGTCAGCGCGTTTACACGGCTCTTCCAGTTCGGCTTGCGTCATGGGGTGCGAACATACAACATGGGCTTCAGCTGGTGGGCTCACGACTGCGCGCTGTATTGGGGTCACAACGCCATAATCCGTACTGATGCCTTCCACAAGCATTGCATGCTGCCGAAGCTCCCTGGAGAGCCGCCGCTGGGTGGTTACATCCTCAGTCACGATCTGCTGGAAGCAATGTTCATGCGCCGAGGCGGCTACGAGGTCCGGGTGCTGCCTATCGAAACGGAAAGCTACGAGGCCAATCCGCCTACATTTCTCGACTTCCTTCGTCGCGAACTACGCTGGTGTCAGGGAACTATGCAGTACTGGTTCATGCTGAGCGAACCTGGCATTCATCCAATCAGCCGCTTTCAGGTGTACCAGACCTTGACCACGTACATTGGCCAGGCTTGCTGCGTCTTCATGACCTTGGCATGCATCACGAAGGAAGTCATAGGAGAACCTAGTGTCATTCAAATGAGCCTCGTCTTTGGCTGGACTCCGCACCTTGCTCTCGCTGCTTTCGGCATATTCCCCAAACTTGCGGGTGTCTTCGAGGCGGTGACAACGTCTTCCAGGCGCTATGGTGGTAGTTTTCGCTGCATCCTCTCAACTTTTGTGGAGTTATTCCTGATGACCTTCATTGCACCGATCACAGCTCTGGCTGTTGCGCTATTCTTGTGTGGTCTACTCAAGGGCAAGTCCATCACATGGGATGGGCAGAACCGCGATCGGCTCGGTCTCAGCTGGCGTGACAGCTTCCGGGTTCTGTGGCCGCAGACCGTTCTCGGTTTTGGAGTTTTACTCGCTGTGCGAGGGACTGCTGAGCTGGCGTGGGCTATCCCATCAGCCGTAGGTCTCTTGTTGGCGATACCCGTTGCTGTAATCACGGCGTCGCCCCGTTTCGGGGATGCGATCACTTCTATGCGCCTCTTCGAGATTGAACTCCCGCTGTTGTTGTCTAAGCTCCTTCCAGCGGGGTTCAAAGCAAAGAAGAGGATTTGGGGAGTGAGGTAGAGGGTTGTTGGGGGACAACCGCTTCGGTGCTTTCTGTGCAAGGATTTACAGTCTATCGGGTCTAAGGGCGAAAGATTCTCTCATCTCACTCATATCACGAAGTGTTTGCAAGGTAGTTAGTTCAGTAGAAACATCTAGTATTCATTGCTTCAATCATACGCTCAAGAAATCGCAATTTTGCACCCCCTTTTTGCACAACAATGGTATCATCCAAATCCAAACCACCGACCCCTGCTTAAACCCTTTACTCCTTTTCAAACATGCTTAGCTCCATCGTCAATGCCCTTGGAGGGGCCAAGAACTCTCTCCTCATCGTAGTCCTGGCTACTACTAGCGTCGTATGCGACGCGGATGTCATCAATCTCCTCTCCGACCTCCATCCACTTGTCGCTAGTAGCGGGGATAGGAGAGATCTTGCAGAGACCCCAGTACACGCCACCAGAAACGATGAACCCAGCGAAGAAGTTGAGATTGTAGATGTATGTCGCGCCAACAGGGACATCGACGCCAATCGCACCGACGAATCCAACCACATTGGGCAAGATTCCGGCAATGTAGGCGGCGTACCCGCGCCAGTGGAAGCCGTAGGTGAAGAAGTACGGGCCGGTCTTGCGCGCATCGTACAGCTCTCTGATTTCGAGGTACCCCTTTCTGACGACGTAGTAGTCAGAGCACATGACACCTGCGATGGAGCTCAGGAAGACGCTGTACGCCGAAAGGTAGGTAGTGAATTTGTTGGAATCTGTGAGCAGGGTGTACGGGCACATGGCCAGACCGATTGCGGCGCAAATGTATCCACCGCGGCGAATGCTCAAGTACCGGGGCAGCAGAGCTGTCATATCGGTACCTGCGGAAACGGAGTTGGCGGCAATGTTGGTTCCGAGTTGGGCAAGAGCGAATGCAAAAGCGATGACGAACACACCGAATCGCTGAGCGGAACCGCCATCGTCGATGAATCTCTCGAGGAGCTTGAGGGGGTCCCAAATCTCCTCACCGTAGATGACTGCCGAGGAAGAAGACACCATGATGCCGATGAACGAGGTGAACGCAAAGCCGATGGGAATCGTGAAGAGCTGAGACCAGAGAGCATCGTTCGGCTTCTTGGAAAAACGGGAGAAATCGGGATCGTTGACGATGAGGGTCGCGAAGTTGGCGATGGACGACATGACGCCCTTGACGAATTCCCAGGCCAAGTCGCTGCCGTGAAGCTTTGCGGGCTGACGAACGATCGGACCGATGCCGCCGGCGCGGACAATGGCCCAGATCATGAAGGCGATTCCAGCGCATGGGACGATGTACGACTTGACTGTGAACAGGTGTCGGATCTTGTGAACGGGAAACCAAATGGCGGGCAACGACAGCACCCAGAAGAGGAAGAAAGACACCCAGTCAGCGGTAGTAGTGCCGGAAGATGCAGAGAAAGTGTTCGGAATCGTCTCTCGGTCCTGGTTTGCATCAGATTCGAAGCTTCTTAGGCATTCCAGAGGCATTGCTACTCACCCAAGACTTCCAGATGGAACGGATCATCAGGTAAACGCAGTGGCCGCCGATATAGGCCTGGACACCGTACCAAACACAAGCTGGGGTTGATCAGTGACGCTCAACATTGGGAAGAGGGCATCGGGCTTACCCATGGCGGCACGGTTGAAAACAGGCCACAAACTTCCCCAGATTCCGAAAGATGATCTGTTGACGACGGGGAAACCAATATGGTACACTGCACCGATGCGGCCAGTCATGCAGATGAAGCATCCAGCAATGGCGTAGCCGATCCAGACACAGAGCCAAGACTGCCACCAAGAAAGACCACCCACAATCATGGAGGACGAAATCATCCATGTGTTGACGTTGAAGGAGTCAGCGACCCAGAAAGCGACGAAGTTCCAAGGTCCCCATTGCCGTCTCTCGGGTTCAACTCTGTCTGGAGGTCAGTCACCATGCTCTTGCAGGTGTCGCGTGCGCTTTTTGCAGTGGCATTACTCACGGTTTGAGATCATGGTTCGTCAGCTGTAAAGTGAGACTGTTAGAACGATTCCGGATGGCTCAAGAATTTTTCGTCTGGCAGATCTTACCATCAGCTGAGCGCTGGTCAACCCAGGCTCTGATTTGACAGCGATCTTGTCCGCCAAGTAACCCAGTCTTGAGCCATGGGCCTTTTCCGGGCGAGCGGTAGTAGTTGCAGTATCCATGTCCATTTTGGCGACTCTCTCTGACGGAAATGGACTTTGGCAAGACGTATCGAGGGGTGAAGTCCGGGACAATGTGCTGACTTTCGGATGATTTCGATTCGGCGAGTTGTCGAAACACCAGTACACGGACCGGCACAGGTTGCGATGACGATATGCACGTGAGGACGAGATGGGGAACCGAAAGACTGGGCTGCAGGGTGACACGGGTCGTGATCTGCAGGATGACACCCCAAAAGAAGTGGCGATACCAAGGCAGTCAAGTCTGGTCGTTTGGTTGAGGGTGGGAAACTCCAGCTGATCTCTCTCAGACAAAGGAGCGAGGTCGAGATGATGGAGGAGATGTCGACTGATATTTATTCACATGCTGGGCCGGTGTCGCTCTGGATATGGAGAGGCTGATAAAAGACCTCGCCAGTTCCACGAAAAGGAGTCGGCGGTACCTTGGTGTCAGTGATTATCGACTGATGGACCCGGAAATCGCTGCGACAAACCCCCACATGGGACAAGCGTGACAAGCTCTTCAAGGTCGTCGCCTCCATCTTTTCCATCCCGCTGGCGCTGGGCAAAGGAGGAGGAGACGATTGGGGAACCGGAATGCAGACGGGGGGGTGACAAGCCCAAGAACGCAAGACAAGACGACGCTACGAACCGCTTTCAGACAAGGGTGCTGCCGGTCTCGCCGTGATTGCAGCAAATTGAAATGCTCCCAAGTCGACAACGACGTCAAATCTGATCGAGTAAGAGGACGAAGCCCTGGCACCGGAAACCATAAAAACTCTGGTCCTTTGGACGCATTCCGCGGCTCTCATTGGTTCCTCCCAGAAGAGAAAATGTTCTTATCAGGGGCGTTGGAGGTGGCACCGCGTTAGTACGGCGACGAGGAACGGCTCCCGCTCATCAACGACGCACCATGATGCCTGTCCGGCATGGGACGGTGCGGCTATGTATGATAACTTAGCTCCTCTGACAGGGGTAGCTTATCATAGATGGCGCCCAAACCCCGCATGTTATCCATTACTCGATCTCATCGAGTCAACCACCAAAATGTGCGACTCGCGGCATGATATCGATCGCCTCACGCAGCCTCAAGATACCAGACAACCAACATGATGAACTAGAGAAATTGCTTCGCATCACTTGGCTCGTCTTTTTTCAGGATCTTTCCTCCCTGTCCTCGTCAGCGGTAAATTGACGTGGCAGTCTCACACCAGAGTCGCAAGGCCACAAGGCCAGCACCCTGCGAGAACTTGGAGAGAATAGATCTTTCATTGGACCCAAATTGATGTCAAGGTCAATTACATGCTCGTGAACCAAAAAAAAAATTTCATCTAATAAATCGTGACGTTGCCTCGCAAATGCCATTATTGTCCGCTTGTCTGGGTCTTGAACAGCTCGCGTGCTAATTAGCATTCCATATCTTCGGTATCACCTGGGGCTCGGAACCATTCCCAGACCAAACTTTTGCCCTGCAACCACCGGTACTTCTTGGTCGGCTGGTCCCTGATAAGACGATGGCTGGAATATCCTACCACATCAAGAGCGAGATAAGAACTAGGAGAAGCGAACCCTTGGCCCCACTCGCTTCACACGGCTGGGGGATCTTCACCACGTTCGATCAACACACCAACTCGTTTCCACTTATCTCCAGACGCTCCCAAGCTCACCCAATTTCTCCCAGACGGCAGACGCGACGGTAGAGTGTACAACAACTAGACACTCGAGACATCTCCCTATCTAAAGCCTGGACGAGCCCAAATAGGGTGCTTCTCACTCCCTAGGTGCTGGTCTTGGTTGCTAAATGTGAAATGTTTAGGCGCTGATTCCTGTATGTCGCTAACGAACCATGATAAGATGGTGGCCGCCGGCGCAGAATGCTGAATTTCTCACTCAATTCAGCCGCAGCTGCGACCGCAGGACTGGCATGTCACCAGGCCCTAGATCGCGTAGAGTCGTTACTCTGATGGCATTTTCTGATATTCTCCGATGAAATCCCACTGGACGGAGACAGACACTATCTTACATGTGATGTTGAAAGAGAGATCTATTCACCTTGGGGTCGGGTGGCGCGCTACGTAACGAGTCGTCGGGAAGATTTGAGCATGGTCACCCTAACAAAGTACTGAAGGGCGGCCACGCCGCCGGCCACTGCAAGGTTTCGGCTGCGGAGATGGCATTTCTAGCGCCACTATCTTCCTCGTGGCTGACGGCTGTGACAGTGGCTAGTGCACAGCAAGCTGATGTTCTGGATTCGTCTGGCAACCAACACCCCACGTTCTAGTTGTGTTCTGGATGAACCAACCATCTGGTCCTGCCAATTTCAACGACATGATTTCGTGGGAGAGAAGAGCTAGTTTCCGAGTCTCTTGATCACATGCTACGAAAAGCGAAGTTGGGTGTCTACTAGCAGGTCACATACACAGCCAAGCGTGGCCATTTACTTCCAACCTTTGGGTTACAAGCCATCAGTACACCAATAAAATCGTCTCATATTCGACCGACGGCCCTTCCGAAACGAACAAATTTGAAGAACACTGAACACAACTAAGATAGCTGAGAATTTCACCGATAAATCCGTGCATGACACGAGTGTAGTAGCCAAACTACCTTGTTCTGCAATGCCTCATTTTCACATATTGATCATTCCTTTTTACGATACACAGCTTGTATCAATTCATGACCCGGTATCTTTTACTTCAGGAGGCATGCCAAAGAAAGATCGACCCAAACCCCACTCGTCGTATCCCCAACATTGGTTTTTAAGCGTGTTCCTCTACCGTGTCAGTTCCTTCAGCGTTGGTTCTCAAGCCTGATTACCAGTAAGATATCACAAATTTCGCAAGCAGTAATGCTCGTGACGAATCGATTCTCCAGATGGTCATCATTGCCAAGATTTGATGCCAAACTCGCAACAGCCTGTACAGTCAACTATGGTTCACTTAAAGCTCAGTCTGTGAGTGCGAACGATAATGGTTCAACGCGCTGCCCAAGAGTCAACAGCAAGAAGTCCGCGATCAAACTTCTAGAAGATCGAGTTTGACTACTTGTTACCACTTAAAACTAAGTATTTGAGCCTTGATCCAAGAAAGGGGGGAAACATGATTTCAGGTAGGAGTAAGAAACCCGCGTCGTAGCGAGAGTCAGAGATTCCACTCAGCTACCCTTGAGGCCCTTGAATCAAGGAATCGGAACGCAAGCAAGTCGTTGAAAATTTATCAGAATCCTTCCAAGTTAACGACATTGATCGGTGAAACCTACTTCCGTCAAAGAAACGCCTCAAGACAGAAGTGAGTAAGCATTAGCACCGAACTCTTGAACGTCTGTCATAGTGGCCTTGGCATCCATTTCTTTCGGCTCATATTTGAAAGAATCGGGACATGTGAACTCAAGCTCTCGAGTCTCGTAATCTAAATGGTGTTTTTTCAAGTAGATCAAGTGGGCGTTTGGGAAGTCAAACTGCCCTCTTTCACACATTGTTGATAGGTTGACACGTATCATGGCAAGAATCAGGGTTTAGAAGTTCCCAAAGCAGGAATTGGCGTTACGGAGGGATGTAGAACGATGAAGAGTTGCCAAACCAGAGTCAAGCCCTGCGAGT
The DNA here is from genome assembly GCF_030869305.1 of Colletotrichum tamarilloi. Classification (NCBI taxonomy): domain Eukaryota; kingdom Fungi; phylum Ascomycota; class Sordariomycetes; order Glomerellales; family Glomerellaceae; genus Colletotrichum; species Colletotrichum tamarilloi. The sequence goes on from NW_026849466.1 coordinate 18,655, forward strand.
CATCGGACTTCAAATTTATGTCAGTGGTATTCCTTCATTCGTGGCAAACATCATTAATATGTGGTGGCGGCTGCCTGGGAAGCCACACCCAGCCGTTCTCTAGAGGCCGTTGCCTGCGCTAATTTCTGACCTGAAGTTTGGTTATCGTTGTCCCTCTTGCATTCCGAGGGGCTGGATTTCTGGAGTGGCTGATATTCTGTCCACTCACAAGGCGATATGAATATGCACAACATAGCGGTATCCCTTTCCAGCCCTCGGTAGGACACAATAAGAAACTTGCAGCGGTCATGGCATAGCTAAAGTAGACTTATCTCAGATTCTATCCAATCGATTCGATTCGAGGTTTGTGTCGCATGTCGCTGTTTTGCAGGGCTGACTTGAAAGAGAAGAGGGGTAGTCTCCCGTCCTCCCGTCATAGGCGACAGAGATACACGCCTGCGTATCCCTTGGTTTCCCCCAGCGGCTTGTTGAATATCAGAGCACTCCCCGCGATTTCCGTCTTCCGGAATTAGTCCATCTGTCTTCCTAGTTACACATATTATACATACTGCTAGCGTTTAAAGTTGCTTTCTGTTCAACAGCATGGTTGTCGCGTGTCCCGGTGCAAGCCCTTGGCGGCCCATTTTTCGAATTATGCTCAGTGCCTTTCTCGTTGCCATACATGTGGCCTATGCTCAAGAATGCAACTATGCTGGCGGCTGGTCTCTTCGGTTTCCCAGTTCTTCCTGTCCCCAGGATGCCCCCTTTGAATGTGGAAAAGCCGGAGGACTCCAAGTTCGATGCTGTCCCTCGGGGCTGTCGTGTGCGGGCAACGGCAGCTACGATGGGAACTACTGCTGCCCAGGTTCGTGAATACATCTTGATACCTTTCTCACTTCTGCATCATCTGCTGACGCTCTTTGTCTTTGTTAGACTCCACCGACTGCTCGTCCTCGGCATATACTCACCCCAAGGTACCTCGCGCCGTTCCCCAGTGCGATACACCGAGACGAGTATCGTACTAACAGCCCAGTGCCCTGATCCATCATGGAGTATGTGGGTAGCAAATGATACTGTCAATGATAAGCCAGATACTGGCGCATGGTGTTGCAAGCCAGACTACAAGGGCGTGTATCGGGACAACGGCACCGCCAACTACTTCTGCACGGCGACATCTATCTCCACCCTTCAGCTTAGCTACTACTGGGCGCATATTCTCACTACTACCACTTCGTGCTCTTTGACTGCAACGCCGGCTGGTCTGTCAACAGCTACGTCTACACTTTTGGCCTCAGTTACACCCAACGCAACATCTGTCGGGACCGGGACAGGCACAGCATCCAGCACAGGCACCCGGTCTGAGTCGACTGGCACAACATCTCCGGCCAGCGAAGAGCAGACCGGAACCCCAGTTGGAGTCAAAGTTGGAGCAGCAGTCGGATGCGTGGCGGGTGCCGCACTGATTGTCGCGGGGATCCTCTTCATTAGAAAACGGAAGCAAAAGACGATAGAGGGAGTTACGCTGACTGGGGAAACGGAAGAGGGACGTGGCAAGCCCGAGGCCAAATACTTTCATAAGGGTACCCGCCGCCCTAGTGAGCTGGAGACAGTCGAGCGAACTGTCGAGCTTGATGGCGCTAGACCCAGGTATGAGCTTGACGCGACGAGGAAAGAAGATCAATATGACGTTGTGTCTCCGATGAGCATGTGACCAGGCAACTAGAAGGTTTCATGCACAACGGAAAGATGATGAAGAACGAGACGTAATAATTCACATAGCCTTGGGTCAAGGTTATTCCGGATGTGGTATTGATGAGTAAGTAGGTATAGGCTTTTCATACAGTAATCAATACTCGCATTGCTGTCTCCTGGTGGAAGGGTTACCGCAGGCTTGGTCACATTTACGGATGAACAACCGTTCGAGCTAGGTATCTGACAATCGATTTCCACATGCCCATGTAACAACTATGTCCATCCTGTGACTTAGCATAATTCCTGGCATGAATCAAGCAGACTTTGGTGATCGCATGGTAAAGCCGAGTTTCTACAGGTCTCCACAGAAGTTGACAATACGCGTGACTCATTTCATGGCGGCGAAATCGAGTCTGACATACCTTGTGAGCCTAAGTTCTCCCGCATCTATACAAGTCCTTGTCTCCCAAGACTCCACGATGCGTGTGAGGCGTTTGACAGCAACCCTGATGACCAAAAGCAAAAGATTGATCAGTGGGAGGCTTGAACTCCCGGCCTTGGCATTACTCAACATTTCTGATGAAATATTAGTACCACGCTCTAACCAACTGAGCTAACCGACCAGCTGTTGTTGATATCGAGATTGTGGAAGTGAAGCCCTAAACCCCACTGCAGGCAGCCCGCAACGCGGACATCGTGAGATTAGGGGATCCACTGTTGATGGAGTCAACCTTGAGCTTATCCGCTTCACTGGATGGAGACGGATGCTCTGATAGCTTGACTTGTCTCTGGAAATGTAGCGCCTGAGTATTTGAGAGTTTTCTTATTTTGTGCATCTATGCCCAGGCTATTTCATTGAGTGCGGATGTCGTCAACAAAGGGATCCCCGCATGTCATCTTTTCTCCAAATCAGCTCCTCATATAGGCTTTTGGTTCGTATATCTAAGGATCAGGGACATGAATGCGGAAAGGATGTAATTCTTTACTACTCCCGTCGACCCGTTTCAGTATACCTTGATATTCGAATGGCGTTTTAGGGTTTCAGGTCCCAACGGCTTTGCAGGCTTCACAGGGTCTTACATGGTCTTGACCATAACTTCCTGAGGCCAAGAAACCTTCATTCTATCTCCGATGGCATTGGTGGTAGCAGAGGTACCATGAGAATAGGTATAGAAACAAAGCCTTTCTCCCGTAATTGTTCACATATTCTATGATCAATCCCATTCTCTCTCCACTACGTCTCAAAAGCTCAGAACACACCATCCACTCATCTACTCGTTTTCAGATTCTCAGACAGCTCTACTCCAACGTCACATCACACTCATATCAAGAACACCATCTCACTCTACCAACACCCACCAAACAGCTCAAACAACCCGAACGCCGTCATAATGCAGTTCTCATCTCTCCTCGTTCTCGCCATCGCTGCCATGACCAACACAGTTTCAGCCAAAGGTGGCCCCGCCAAAATTTCCATCCCCCCCTCGGCTAATCCGGAACTCTGCCTCAAGCGCCTCGCCACCTTTCCCAACCGCCAAAATCAGCGTGCAGACTTCCTCGGCGGACGCTGCATCCAGGCTCGCACCTACAAGGGCAATTTCGGCCCCTACAACGGTGACTTCTTTTTCGAGGCGTGCTGTACCGACAAGGATGGCAACTTTGGCGAGCCGACGTACGTCAACGTTGACGAGTGCGTCATCTTTGACCCCGTCAAGGGCGTTCTCGGGTGGAATAATCTCAATGAGAAGAAAATTCGCGATCACTGCGGCATGTGCACTGTCGGCAGCTCTCTTGTGCCAAAGGACGGGTTGCCTGCTGGCACCTACTTGACCTGCGACTGTAAGAAGGACAACGATGAGGTGATCCAGGCTAAGATCTGGCTGGGAATGGATCTTAATGAGTCCAGGAAGCCCAAGGATGAGTTTTGGATCAATGAAGGGGGCAAACTCACCTGCCACAAGCAACCGAAGCAGCAGAAGTAGGATGCTTGCTGAGCTACTAGGGAATTATCAGGATGGAGATAATTCTACTACAATAGAGTGGAAGGTATATGATCTTCATCAACAGTACAACACTCCATGGATTAGGGCAGCAAGGATCTTCTCTACCAACACCACCGCCACTGTACGAGGCCTGCGTACAACATATACTGAAAATGACAAAGACGGCATTGAAGATTCAGGGCGATGAGGAGAAATGCGCCTGAGCAGGGATGGAACCTATTGCATCAAGCTACCTTGGTTAAAGGTAAAGCATTGGGAAGGTTGCTTGACCGATAGAGCTTGATTAATGGGGAGGTCCGAGCAAGCACAAACAACAGCCATAGGCCTTTAGAGATGGACTGCTGTAAACTACATTAGGCGTTCAAGGCGTTATGAGGATGACACATCGTTTGCATTCTGCTAATACCCAATAAGAGCTCAATGCATCCTCAATAAGTGTCATCACTTGGTGAATGTGTTCATATTACTCATCGTACGTTGTGCTTGTGTCTGGTGTTTTCCTGTTTCCAGACTCAAGGCACGCATATAAGTCGGGAAACATGATGATATCGCTATTGATGCTCGCTCTGTTCATACTCGTTCTACACTTCTAGATTTGCGTTAACTCACGGCTGCGTGAACTTTCCAACGCGAGCTGCAATGAGGGGTGAGAGGTTTCCAATGTCGGAACCTCATCTGATATGGTGAGACTAACGCCGTTTTATCCAAGACAACCTTTATCTAGCATTCTCACATGATGAGAGACAAATCAAGCAGAGGCGCAGTGTCCACCGTCGACACGGAGGTCTGCACCGGTCATGAAAGAGCTGCCTTCGGACAGGAGGAAGACGGCCGGGGCCTTGAAGTCCTCGGGTGTACCCAGGCGCTGGAGAAGGGCTCCCCTCATCCAAGTTGTCTCGACCTCAGGCTCGGCCTGCAAAAGCTGATCGGTCATTGCGGTCCGGATGTACTGTTGATGAATTAGTAACGAAACGCGGTGACGGTGGATGAGTGGAACTTACACCGGGCGACAGAGTGTTCACGCGGATACCGTATTGGCCCCACTCCTGAGCGACAGACCTGCACATCTGCTGAACGGCAGCCTTGCTGGTATTGTAGGCACTGCATGTCAGTCCCTGGCGAGGAGTGTTAGTCCGGAAGCTCTGATGATAACCAAACCTTCAAGATCGGGGTGTAGACACTTACCCTGTTCGCAATCTCTCCAGACATGCTCGAAATGAGCAAGATGCTGCCCTTGCTCTTGCGCTTCACCAACACGCGGGCGGCGTGCTTCGCCGTCACAAAGACACCCACGACGTTGACCTTTTGTATCCGCTCAAAGTCGGCAACGGGGTAATCGAGGGCAGGAATCTTCTGCTGGATGCCGGCGCACGCGACGGCGCCCCAGAAGGGAGCACCGCGGCTGTCGGCGGCGTCTGCAATCTCCTCAAAGACCTTTTCCGTAGCTTCCTCGTCGGTGATGTCGCACTTGTGGTATGAGATGGAAAGGTTCTTGGAGGTGGCGAGCTTGGTGAGGTGCGCCCATTCGATGGGTGAGGGCTCTGGGAGGATATCGAGGCAGGCGGCGTGGCCTTCGGCTTCGAGGATGGCGAGGGCGAAGGTGATGCCCAGACCGCGGCCGCCGCCGGTAATGACGATGGTCTTGTTGGAGAGAGAGAAGAGCTGAGGTGTTGCGACGGAAGAGGCGAGAGGATCCTTCGCTTCGGGGAGGGGGTGGACGGGCTCCGCGGGGAGGTCCATGTCGCTTACTGCTACGGGAGGCATAGTGAATGAAGTATTGGGTATCTTTAGTGAAAGGCGAACGAAGAAAGAGAATTACAATATGCGTGCTGCTACGAAGGCAGACTACGACTGACGTATGAGGTTGAAAGTTGAATGGGGTAAAGGTATACTGAGTATGAGTAGAAAGAACTGGTGGTAGGAGACTCGAAACACGGGAAACATTGCGGTCACGGGTTGGTTATATGAGGGATACTGGACAGCCGGGGAGTACGGGGCGAACGGGAGAGGACACGAACGGGCGTCGCTTGGAGTTGTGTGAAGCGTGCGAAGCTGCGAGATGCCGGCCGAGCCTCGACCATGGAAGGTCCCTTTGCGCCGGGGCCCCAGATTGAATGTTGTGCGTATTGAGAAATCACGAATTCTTGAGACGGCGTTCGGCATTGAGTCCGCGCAGAGAGACAAGATGGAGGGGCGTAATGGGAAGGGTGGTGGGAGGGCAAGTGGAAGCGCTTCTTGGCGGGACGCGGACGCCAGATTGGCAGATGGCGGGGTGAAGGGTGACCATGGGGGGCCGAGGAGAAGAGGTCGGCAAGCGTCCGAGTGGAGGGGCAGAGAGACGAAAGGAAACAGAACAAGCATGGCACAAAGGAAAGTTTGGGATTTGCTCAGGATTTCAGGGTCTCGACTGGACTGATGGGCCTGCGGCAGAGGTGAATCGTGATGGGTTCGTGGATAAGGTTTCGGCGGCCATGGTTGTGTGTGAAGCCTCAGAGTCAAGAATAGTTCCAAGGAGATTTGCAAGATGCACGGGGCCCATCGGAGCCCAATGTTTCGATAAGGAGGCGGTTTGGGCCGCAGATGGAACGGTTCAAAGTTGAGAGAAGGCCGAAGCGATGGGACAACTATCTCAAGGGACGGCAATGGGAGCCGGCAGAGAGGGCATTGTGGAGGCTCACAGCTTAGGTTGTGAGAACAGAGAACTGTTTGCATTTCTTCCTTTGGTGAGGATCTTGAAAATGTTTATCAAGTCAGACTGGGTCGTCCAAACCAGCAAAGTCTCTGAGACTGTCGTGGATCGTCAACCAGGAAGAACTGCACGACTTGAACTCCGGAAACTCTGGAGGATGGACGGGGAAAACCGCGGGTATTTTGGCGGGGAAGAAGGACAAGACGGTGAGTGGTCAGGGCTGATTATGTAAGAGGCCCTCGTACTCTGCACCTTGAGGTAGGTACCTCAGTACCTATGGCACGTGTCCAGTACGTACTGTGGCGGCGCTTCGAATCTCCAAAATCGTCAAGCACGGGCCAGGGCCAGGACAAAGTAAAGACCCGCAATTTAACCGCTTCGTCCAATCATCAAATCCCCCAGAGCTACTCAGTCGCCGAGAGCTCGGCATTCTTCCCTTTCTTTTCTTTTTTTTTTTTTTTTTTTTTTTTTGCGGTTATTCATTTTGCCCACCTCATCTTGTCTTAGGTTACTCGCAGCAAGCCGAACATATCAGTGTCGTGCAGAATTACTCATTTTCTGTTTCAATCTCAACTTTTTTTTTTTTTTTGGGAAGCTTTCCATCGTCCGAATATTTCGTTGCGCTTCTGCTAACCCTGAGACCAAAACGGGCACGCAATGCACACAGTCTCTAGAAGTCTAGCCACCCTTCCTCAGACTAAATTTCAGCTTCGTCAAGTGACACTGGAGCTGTTCTTCTGCCGACTCCAATCTCACCCCAAAACGGAAAACCTAAGCGCTACTTTCCTTATACTGCACTGCTTCGCATTGCTGGCCATCCCACTCTCCATCCTAAAGCGGTCATATCAACCACGCAGAGGGGTCTCAAGTTGCACCGTTGCCCACGATTATATCTGTTGAAATGGCCGCAATGAAATGCCCTCCGTCTTTGTCTTTGCTATCTCATCATCTTTTTCCAGAATTGTTCTCTCACTCCCAAGCAAGAGAACCTCATTGATACCAAGTGCTTCTTTGCATCCTCCTTACGATTGCGTCACGTATTGCCCTTACTTTACGTTCACTATACCGAGCACAGTCGACCAAGAAACCCGACGGCCAATTGCTACTGCTACCCCTCATAACCACAAAACCGAGATACCCTCATTCCTTAATAACCCGTCGACACATCAAAATGGCTCCCAGTGCAGTTCCCTCAGAGCCCGTGGCTCAGGGCATCGTGGCCGCCAAATCTCTCAACGGCACCAACAGCCAGTTCCAGCTCACCGATTCCGAGAAGAAGGAGGTCGATTTCGTTCTCCGCACATTCCGCTGTCTTATTGCCGATCTGTGTGAGCAGTTCAAGGGTGGCCACCCGGGCGGTGCCATGGGCATGGCAGCCATCGGCACATCTCTCTGGAAGTACGCCATGAAGTACTCGCCCAAGAACCCAAACTACTTCAACCGGGACCGTTTTGTCTTGTCAAATGGCCACACCTGTCTGTTCCAGTACAGCTTTCTGCACTTGACCGGCTACAAGAACATGACTATGGAACAGCTCAAGTCATACCACTCCGCCCGCACCGACTCAATCTGCCCCGGCCATCCCGAGATCGAGCATGAGGGTATCGAGGTGACGACCGGCCCGCTGGGCCAGGGTATCGCCAATGCTGTTGGTCTTGCTGTTGCTACCAAGCACCTCGCCGCTACCTACAACCGTCCCAACTTCCCCGTCGTCAACAACATGACATGGTGCATGATCGGAGACGCCTGTCTGCAGGAGGGCGTTGCCATGGAGGCGATCCAGCTCGCCGGCCACTGGAAGCTGAACAACCTCGTCGTCATGTACGACAATAATCAAATCACCTGCGACGGAAGCGTCGACCTCTGCAACACCGAGGACGTCAACACAAAGATGCGCGCCTGTGGCTGGAATGTCATTGAAATCGAGGACGGCAACTGGGACCTCGAGGCCATCGTCCGCGCCATGGACCAGGCTCGCAACAGCAAGGACAAGCCTACCTTCATCAACATTCACACCGTCATTGGAGTTGGCAGCGCCGTTGCTGGTGACGCCAAGGCTCACGGTGCCGCGTTTGGTGCTGCCGACGTCGCTAACATTAAGAAGACCTTTGGCATGGACCCTGAGAAGCACTTTGTTGTGTCGGACCAGGTCTATGACTACTTCCGTCAGGCCGTGTCCCGCGGTGAGAAGATTGAGGCCGAGTGGAACCAGCTGGTTGAGGGATACTCTCGTGAGCACCCGGAGCTCGCTGCTGAGTTCAAGAAGCGTGTTTCTGGAGAATGGGTCGACGACTGGCGCAAGTTTATCCCCGCCAAGGAGGACTTCCCTACGGCTCCTACTCCTTCAAGAAAGTCCGCAGGTTTGGTCTGCAACCCCATCGCCGCTGGGGTGAACAACCTGATGGTCGGTACTGCAGACTTGTCTCCCTCGGTGAACATGATTTGGAAGGGCAAGGTTGACTTTCAGAACGTAAGTAGATGATGATGGCGCTACTCTTACGGATGATACTGACAATCCTTAGCCTGGCTTGCGAACTTCATGCGGCATTAATGGCGACTACTCTGGCCGCTACATCCACTACGGCATCCGTGAGCATGCTATGGCTTCCATCTCCAACGGTCTGGCTGCCTTCAACAAGGGCACCATCCTCCCTGTCACCTCTAGTTTCTTCATGTTCTACATCGTGAGCTCCCTCTCTATCTCTCCCAAGCGCTCCTCTTAGAATCTATCCACCATAACTTCCGAATGGGTTCTGACCTGTCTCATTAGTACGCCGCCCCTGGTGTGCGTATGGGTGCCCTTCAGCGCCTCCAACAGATTCACATCGCGACGCACGACTCGATCGGAACCGGCGAAGACGGCCCCACCCACCAGCCCATCGCCCTGCCGGCCCTCTACCGCGCGATGCCGAATCTCCTCTACATCCGACCCTGTGACAGCGAAGAGACGGCTGGCGCCTTTATCCTGGCCATGGAGGCCAAGGATGCCCCCACAATCATCTCCCTCTCCCGCCAGAACCTCGAGCAATACCCTCAATTCTCCTCGCGCGACGGCGTGCAAAAGGGCGCCTACGTCTTCCAGGAGGCCCAGGACGCCGACGTCACACTTATCGGCGTCGGCGCGGAAATGGTCTTTGCCGTCAAGACGGCCAAGCTACTCGCAGAGAAGCACGGCATCAAGGCCCGCATCGTCAGCTTCCCGTGCCAGCGCGTCTTTGACCAGCAGCCGATTGAGTATAAGCGCGAGGTGTTGCAGTACCGCTCCAAGGCGCCGCGCGTCGTTATCGAGGCCTACGCCGTCAATGGGTGGGAGCGCTACGCCGACGCCGGCTACTCGATGAGCACTTTCGGACACTCGCTTCCCGGCCCCGACGCGTACAAGTACTTCGGCTTTGACGAGGCTGTCATCGCGCCCGAGGTCGCCAAGCTTGTCGAGGAGGTTAGAGCAAACGGGGTCGACAGCCTCAGGGGCGAGTTCCGCGACCTTAACCCTGTTCACCACCACTAAGACGTCATCATCCATGAATCATCTATGAAAGCCCCTTTTTAGATGAGGTGGTTCTACTGTTTTTCTTTTGACGGAAAAGTTTTGGATAGGGCGGGTTCGGTAACGGAAATGGGGTCACTAGCGGCGTTCAGGGCAATGGGGGAGAATTCGGCAGGCAACGGAATTGCATAGAACACGGATTACCCTTGATTCTCGATAATAATTGAGTGCGAAAGAGTCACGAATTTGTTCGTTTTTGGAAGTATGAACGACGTGGAGGCTGCAGCAGGCCGTCAGCTGGTTGCATCCCGAGTCATTGGAGTGAACTGCTGTCGCATAGATGGCTCGCTGTGGGTGAGGTTTGATTGGGCTCATTTCGACCGGTTGACGTGGTGAAGATCGCACTTTGAGGTTGTATATCTTATTGCTGCTTTCTCAGGTGAGATTTGAATGAGAGCCGAGCCCTAACGTATGAGTTTACAGACATGCGCCTCAACTCACTCTCATCTGGTCTTCATGTCAATCTCACACACCTTACCCAAAACCGTAAAAGACAATTGTTTTGGAGCCCGAGAACACCGAGACCGGAGACGTCGCTTAACAAGATCTTACGCAAGTCCGAAGGCAGGATCTGGAACGAGGGTGAGAAAAGCTTGAGGGTTGCTGTCGGTTCCTTTTGCTGACAGGGTGTGGGGGGTTTGTGGAGTGCTACTCCAACAATTACCACAACACAAAGCCTCAAAGACGAACTCATCCTTCGCTCCCACGGCTAGCTAGACGGAGGGTCTAAGAAAGGATGGCGGGGTTGACGGGCGTAACGGGGAGATCCCAAGAAGAGGAGTGCCACCCGTGACGAGGGCTGTTGGGGGCTTTTGGGGCTGCGAGACTGTGCAGAGTTTGTCCCAAGTCGGAGTCAACAAGGATCCCCCTTGCCATCCCCGGGCCAATCTTCTTAGCTCTACGGCAGACGGCTACGGATAGACAGGAGACGCCAGTTTAGCAGAGTCCGTCCGACACCGCTTACAGCTTCCCCCAGACTTTCTCCCCGCAGAATCTCTCCCTCATGTGTGTGTCTCTGTTTTTTTCGTCTGTCTGCCTCCCCGTGGCATTGTCATTGTCTGGGTGCCATAGCTCCCTCAGCCACGGCCGAATACGCAGCCGCCCTCACAAGTCTTCATCATAATCAACGGCAGAGCAGGGAGTCAGTTGCGATCACACTGCTGTGAAGAGGCTGCTGCCATTGGGCATCAACAAGTCGATCTGAAGTTCGTTGGCTGCATGTTGCCAAGCGCCGGGGTACAGCGGATGTCTGGCTCTCGGCAGATGTGAATAGTAAACTTTGTTTGATATCACACGTCTTGCGGACCGGGGAGCTAACGCAATCCCCCAAGATACCCTTTTCTCTCCTACTACCCTTCACTACGTTCAACGGCTGTTCCAAGTCCGGGCTCCTGACCATTGGGACTCGAGGGTTCACCGACGTGGCCCATATTATTTTACCTCTCCTTGCCTTATACACATTCCATTTCGACCTACTCACAGCCGCGCCCGCTCCTCCGTGGAAACGCATGTCGAAGCGCTTTTTGCTCCACGAACATCTCACATAACCTTTTTCACCCTTTCAACCAGTTTCCCTTTTCTTATCTCTTTCCAATTGTGGAGGGGGACATACCCCCGGCACCACCCGTTCTGCAGCGGATTTGTGTCAAGTTCCACCACACCGGAGAGTTGCCGCTGCGCTTACGGATTGCGAATTCGGATGCCCGAGTCCAGACGGTCTAGACCACGCCCACAGCTCGTGCCGATGAGCTCGACTCCATCATGGCCGCCGACGACGAGACGCAACGCCAGCCGTCTCCCGTCGTCGACGATGACAGGGGCCCACGTCCCCCGACCAACCCGGCCACGGCAGCGGCCGATGGACCTCCGCCGGCAAAGAAGAAGAGGACCCGGACCCGGACGGGCTGTCTCAACTGTCGCCGCAAGAAGCGCAAGTGCGACGAGGGCCGTCCGGCCTGCGGTGGGTGCTCAAGGCGGAAGGAGATTTGCGAATGGGGTATCAAGGTAACATTCCGGGCCGAGAACGCCCAGACGATATTGCAGGATCACCCGTCGATGAAGAAGGCTCGGCGGCCGCCACCTCGTCGTCACTTTGAGATACTCGACGTCACCAGCGAGGTCATCCGCGACTATCACCTACCGCCCGGCTTCCACGACTATGATTCAGATCGAGAGCATGAACCGGATATATCACCCATCGAGAGCGGAATACACGGCCCGCAGCACGAAGACGATGACGCAAAGAACTTTGACAGTCCCGTATCCTACACCACCTCCACGGCCGGCGGCAACACTGCATCTGTTGCGGGATCGAGCACAGCAAAGAGGACATTATCTTCATCTGGCCCTAGCTCTGCGCCGACGGACCACGTCTCCATCCCGGGCTATGGCTCCCTTCTGACACCCTCGACACGGCGGGAGGATGCGGCGAGTGACAAAGGACACCATCCTACAGGCGACCGCATGGACTTCCAGGCTTCACCCTCCTCAGCATCACAAGTCATCACCGACAGCGCTGTTGCAAATCTCATCTACCTAAGCCAGGGAGGCGCAGGCCAAGGAGCGCACGAGCTTCCCGTTTCCACTGTCACCGGTCTTCCAGTCACAACCTTAGCCATCGACCCTATGATGGATGCGCCGTTCGACTTTATGGACCAGATGTTCACGCCCGAAGGCTCCTACGAAGATGGTATCTTTTTGCCAGGCTCGGCATACCACGAGCTCCATTCTACGTTGCGAAACCATCTCATCCAAGAGGTTCGCTCCAATGGTCCTACGAGACCAGCATCACCGGCCTCTGGCCAGAACTCCAGACGAAGATCCATTGACGCCAGCTCCGGGCCTTCTTCGTCGAATGAGGCGGTCGAGACGGTTGGCGAGATATCTTCTGATCACGAGCCCCCTCGTCTTCCACTGGAGGAGGAGTGCGCGCTATGGAAGAACTGGGTGGACGAAATCTCTCCCTGGCTAGACAAATTCGACAATCAGCGTCACTTTCAGCATTCTCTCCCAACAATGGCCCGGTCACACGATCATTTGCGGTATTCTATGCTGGCTCTTTCAGCCCGACAAATGGAGCTCAAAGACAGGAGTCGGCCTACAGACCAGAGCCTGGCTCTTTATCAAGAAGCGATACACCTACTCTTACCCCAACTGCCGACGCGGACAACAGCCGTTATAGCCTCATGCGTTGTGCTCTGCGTTCTAGAAATGGCCAGCTGTTCCCCCAAAGCCTGGCGCAGACATCTCGACGGCTGCGCCAGTCTGATGGAGGCCGTAGGGATGAACGGTTTTGTGGGTGGCGTCGAGCAGGCGTTATTTTGGTGTTTTGTCAGAATGGACGTCTGCGGTGGCCTCATCTCGTCGGTCAAGACCTTGATACCCGTCAGCCATTGGGCATCACCTGTCGATCTCGAAACAGACGCTGGTTTGTTCCTCACCAACCCCGGCCACGATATGTGGGCCAACTACGCAGTCTATCTGTGTGCCCAGGTTCTCGACTTGCTTGCTCCACTAGCCAAGGCCAATCCAGGTGGACTATTCTTTGACGGGCCGAGAAATGACATGAGATATCGAGTACGGTGGATGAAGCTTTGGAGATATGTCGAAGACTGGCACAGCCGCCGGCCATCCGAGATGCAGCACATCATGTCGATACCCTCATCGGACGCGGAACCCTTCCCGAAGATCTTGTACAGCAACCCTGCCGCCATCTCAGGGAATCAATTATACCACACAGCGTCACTCTTGATGCTGCAGAACAGGCCAGCCTCTCTACGACTATCACCGAGGCCTCGCTCAGCGCTCTGGCACGCCAGGCAGATTTGCGGAATTTCAATGACTAATCATCACCACGGGGCGTGGACCAACAGCGTCCAGCCCCTATGGATTGCGGGACGTTGCATGAGCCATCCCGCGGAGCATCGCGCGATACTAGAGTTACTAGAAAAGATCGAGACAGAGAGCGGATGGGGCACCAAGTGGAGGGCAGATGACCTGAAGGAGTTTTGGGGTGACTTGGGAGACGGTTAGTATCCCGGTGACGAACGAGACAAAGACTTTTCTTACGTTACGTTATGTTTCTCTCTTTCTCTTTCTTCTACTTTGATGATTTAAAGATGGAATGAAGTGCTCTGACACTAAATCTCGTGTGAGCAGCTCTAGCCGCTCGGGAAGGCATTGGCGCAACGAGACCTCCACGTAACGCGTCAATATTCTGCGTCGGCTCTAGTATCGGATCAGCATCAAGTCTATGAAGAATACCTCCCGCGCGTGGCATTACCGTTACTACTGATACCTCATGACTTCAAAGAAAAACCACGCGACTCAGTCAAGGACCCGTTACAGTGGTTGACAGGCACGCGGTCTCCGAACTGCTGGAATCCGAGGCTAGCATCAAAGAACAAGCGCCGCGCCCCTCCTCCCCTCCCACCACCCCCGCGGGTTAACAACCTGACGTTGGGATCCAATCTGGTCCGAGGAAAGCTGCCCCACGGGACAAGATTGGCGGGTACAGATGTCGGGACAAGACGGTTTTTCCAAGGTCAAAGGCGTGGGTCATCATCTCCACACTTTCCCTTTCCCCCCTCCCACCCTCTTCCATCCCCAGGAAGCTGCCCGCGAGTAATACTGCTAATACTACGGAGACCAAGTACTCCGTAGCGGCTTACTGGCGGCAGGCGGAAGCCTCCCCATGGTGCAGCGTTCATGCGGGTTTGCGGAGGAGTGACCAGGGACCAGCCGGGGTGAGACAAAAAGTACGAGGATGACCTCATTTCCCCGTCTCCTGCTAGGGATGGTTCGAGGGATGAAATAAGCGCGGTTGTTTTGGCTCGGTCCCGGTCCTCACAGTTACGCTACCCATGAGATGGCTGAGATGTACTTCCCTCGACAGGGGATGCGATCGGGACGGCAACCCGAGGCGCATTCGAGATGAGGTACCTTGAGATGTGGCTGATCAGATGTGGTTTCACGCGTCCCGGCAGTTGAAAGGCCACCACATTGATTGCTATAGCACCTATTTAGTTGGTGCTGCCACTGCGGCGTTCATCATCCCGCGGCAAGTAGACCTGTCCAACCACCAAGCCACAGGGATCTTGCTTAGACGAGGAAGAGGAATACTCGGTTCTGCTTGGACAGATTCGCATTGGCGACAAGATCGGAGAAAAGTCCGTCAAGGGTTTGGAGCCATGGAGTGTGTGGCAGGTCGAGCCGCATGTCTTGTCCAGCGGCTGAGCGGCAACTTGCTTGCTTTCTTCCCGAACATGGCGCTACGAGTGGCCTTTCCTGGAATTAGATAATAATTATGGGAGGGCGTCGACGCCGGCCTGAAAAGACACGCGAAGGGAGTCTTATACAGCCATATTTGGTCGGCCGTTGTTGGCTTTACGCCTCGGAGAGAGCCGGAGCACCGAAGAGGCACAGGAAGAGGATGAACGGGTGAAATCCCACCGGTCACAGTGAAAAAGGAAAAAAAAAAAAAAGAAAAAGCGCTTTCAACTTCCTTATCTTCCTGCAGAAGGCAGCTCCACGCATCTTTACGCCATGGCCCAAGCTCGGCGATTTTCACCCTTGTCCCTGTCCGTTTAGTCTCTTAAGTCTAACCCCTCCAGCAATAGCCCCCCGGATTCGCAGACGGAACCTTGGCTTTTTCTCCCAGAGTCCCAAGTAATTGCGTAAAGCAAACAAGCCTATCCGGAGGTTGGGCGAGAAGGACGGTTCCGCCTGCATATGGGAAATGCATACAACGTTGTTCGTAGCCATATACTTCCTAGTCTCTAATACCGTTAGAATTGGGAGGCTGAGAGGGGGAAAATTCTTTCGCGCCCGCATCCCGGAAACTCGCGAGCTTGGAGCAAATAGGACAACGGTACTCTGTTCAAAGTCTACCCCGTCGCGAGTCATTTGGACAGCCATTCTCACCCAACTATGCGCGTCCAACTGCCTGCAGAAACCGTAACCAGGCCAGGGACTGTATCCCAAGTACAACCCTCCTGGTCCTCTTCACCCCGTCAGCATGTTGTCTTTGCTTTGGCTTAATCAACCTCCGCGCTGGGGTCCCCGCATTGCGGTACTCTTTGTGGGGGGAGAGAGGGACTCTCCTCTCTCATCTTCAAGGTGGGAAAAGATGCAGCCGACTTGACACACTTGAGTCTCTACAAGGTTTTGCAGCAATCAAATGACGTTGCTTCAAACAACGGGAAGAAGAACAGACTGGCCAAGAAGAGATTGGAGCTAGCGGCTGCAGTGTACCCTTTTTCTCCTTCAACACCAAAGACTTTTTCCCTTTGCTTTGCGTGGTATGCTTGGATCGGTACATATAGAACCACATTCCCCATCCATCGTGGAAACAAGAGGGGTCCGTTCTTTGTCCACCTCCCTGGCCTCGAGTCATCTCGTCTCTTTTTTTCCCTTCTCAATCTCATCTCGCGATCCAGTCCCAATCGCGTGAGGTTATTTCCATCCTTTCAGCCGCATTTCCCTCATCGTCTCTCCAATCATACACCACGTTCACCATGACCATCCTCGTCGGAAGGCCTCTCAACTGGGCCATCACGGCCACGGCCGGCTCCGGCTTCCTCCTCTTCGGCTATGACCAGGGCGTCATGTCCGGCCTGCTCACCGGCTACGCCTTCACCCGGACGTTCCCTGAAATCGACACCACCAACGGCGGCGGCGGCAGCTCCTCGCTGCAGGGCACCGTCGTGGCCATTTACGAGATTGGATGTTTCTTTGGTGCCATCTTCTGCCTCCTTGTCGGTGAAAGACTCGGACGCCGCAAGTGCATCATGCTGGGGTGCGTCGTGCTGAGTATCGGTGCCGCGCTGCAGGCTTCTGCTTTTGGGATCCCGCAGATGATTGTGGGACGCATCGTTGCTGGACTTGGTAATGGCATGAATACTAGTACTATTCGTGAGTCACTTTTTCATGACTTCCTCATCACGGTTACAGGTGACGCTAATTCCCGGCAGCTGTGTGGCACTCGGAACTCATGAAGGCGGATAATCGCGGCAAAGGTCTTGCTATTGAACTAGCCATCAACATCTTTGGCGTCATGTCCGCATACTGGGTGGACTACGGCATGAGCTACGTCTCCAACGACGCTCAGTTCCGCTTCCCTCTCGCCCTGCAGATCTTGTTCGCCCTGGTTACCTTCCTCGGAATCCTGGTGTTGCCTGAGTCGCCCAGATGGCTCATTGCCCACGACCGCCACGATGAGGCCAAGCACATCCTCTGGGCGGTGGAGAAGGACGCCACGTCCATTACCGAGAACGAGCCCAAGCTGGAGCGAAACCTGGCCGAGATTCAAGCTGCCATCAGAGAGGAGCGAGAGGCTGCCAATACTGGTAGCTTCAAGATGATGTTCAAGAACGGCGACCAAAAGTTCCTCTACCGGACCTTGTTGGGTATCGGTGGCCAGTTCATGCAACAACTAAGTGGTATCAACTTGATCACATATGTAAGCTTTCTCCTGTATTTACCCTCAAGTTTGGGCCGATGATATACCCAGTTTCACCTGAGCCGCGATGCTAACTTGTCCCAGTACGCCCCGGTCATCTTCCAGGAGTCTGTCGGCATGTCACACAACCTCTCCCTCCTGCTCGCAGGTTTCAACGGTGTCGCCTACTTCTTCTCTTCCCTCATCCCTATCTGGATCATCGACCGCCTCGGCCGCAGAAAGCTCATGCTGTTCGCCGCCGGCGGCCAATGCGCATGCATGGCAATCCTCGCAGGCACCGTCTCCAACGGCAGCGTCCCCGCCGGAATCGTCGCCATCGTCATGCTCTTCCTCTTCAACTTCTTCTTCGCCGTCGGCCTGCTCGCCATCCCGTGGCTGTTGCCTGCCGAATATGCGCCCTTGGCCATCCGTACCCGTGCTGCCGCCCTCGCGACCGCTTCGAACTGGATCTTTACCTTCCTCGTCGTCGAGATCACGCCCGTCAGTATCAAGAGCATTGGGTGGAGAACCTATGTCTACTTCTGCATCTTCAACGCCTTCTTCATCCCTCTCATCTACTTCTTCTACCCCGAGACGCAGAACCTCAGCTTGGAGCAGATCGACAGACTTTTCACGGGCGGCAAGGTGCAATTGTACTGGAAATCGAGCATGGGCACGCCTGGCGAAGCGTCACACGCTCTCAATGAGAAAGATTCCGAGTCCGGCTCTGGAGATGTTCTCCGTGTGGAGAACAAGGAGGAGTTCACTCACTAGGTTAAGACCGCCGTAGGGAAGGGGGGAAAGTGTAATAAGTGGTTGGGCCCATACCCGCCGGGCTGAAAAGGGGTTCGCAATTTGTTTTAGGAGGAGATTCATGATATCCCGCGGTCTGCGCACCGCCTAGCAGTAAAGGAGATGATGTTTTCGTGTGCAGACAGCAAGAGTGAAATAATACAATTCCCTCAGATTGACCAAGCTACGCAGCTGTCCTTAGAGCTTACTATCCTTGTACACCGGCTTCCTCTTCTCGACGAAACTCTTGACGCCTTCAGTCATGTTTTCTCCTGCCTCCATCTTGCGATAAATCCCGTCTGGTCAATGAAACCCGTCGCCTCTATCGGACCCATCGGCTCCCACCCAGTCTTTAGGCCCTCTCTCGAGACGATGATTGAGTCCGGCGAGTTTCTCGCAATGGCCTCCGCGGCACCCAGCGCAGTCTCCATCAAGTCGTCGGGCTGCACAACCTTGTTCACAAGTCCCCAGGATACCATTTCCTCGGCAGTGTAGTCCGTTCTCCCAATCAGGGCCATCTCCGTGGCACGTTGGCGACCCACGGACTTGATCAGACGAGGGAGAGCGCCAGCGATGGCGATGACACCGATGGTCACCTCGGGAAGTCCAAACTTAGCCTTCGTGGACGCGTACACCAAGTCCGC
This sequence comes from Colletotrichum tamarilloi, assembly GCF_030869305.1. Classification (NCBI taxonomy): domain Eukaryota; kingdom Fungi; phylum Ascomycota; class Sordariomycetes; order Glomerellales; family Glomerellaceae; genus Colletotrichum; species Colletotrichum tamarilloi. The sequence goes on from NW_026849466.1 coordinate 37,439, forward strand.
ATTGATAATCATCTCCATCCCGCCACCGAGACACAGACCATTGACAGCAGCAATAACAGGCTTCTTCCCACCGCGATTCGACAGTCCGCCAAAGCCGGCGGTGGATGGCCACTTTTCACCTGGCTTGGCGTCCGGGTGGTCGGCTGCCACCACCGGAGCTTGTGGGGCCGGGTCTGCGCTGACGGAAGACGGGTTGTTGGATTTGCCCGTGGTGTTACGGACGTTCCACTCTTTCAGGTCCGCGCCAGCGCAGAAGGCGCGGCCGGTGCCCGTTAAGACGGCACAGCGGAGGGTTGGCTCCGTGTCGTACCACTCGTAAAGCCGGGCGAGGGAGTAGTGAAGTTCCGAGTAGATTGAGTTCAGGTGGCGGGGCCGGTTGAGGGTGATTAACATGATATGCTTGCGGGGGAAGGAGACGGCGGCGTCTGGGCCGACGTCGGGAGGAGGGCTGGCGAAGTTGGGCGTGTGTGACATTGCAGAGGTGGAAATTGTGTGATGTTACCCGTACAAGGGACTCCGTAAAGCTCGTGGATGAAGGTGGTTGAGGCGGAGGCGGAGTCGATGCTTAAGGGGGGAGGAGAACGTTTCACCGGGGTTCAAGGTTCAGAAGAGAGGTTTTGAAGTTGTTGAGTTGTAGTCGATGTGTGTCACGCACGATTGGTGTGATTAGGTGCCAACTTCTATGATTTGAGTCTTTGAGGGTTTTGTTGAATCTGATGAGATGTATAAAAAGAGTCCATGGAGAATGCGAGAGGCTAGCGAGGTTGGGGGATATCCGGGGTAAACATGATCTGTTACATCCATTTGCCTCGGCTCGCTTGAGTAATCGGGATTAGTTTCCGTGCGGGGTACACCGGGCTCGGTGTAGATCGGTGGAGCTTCGGTGGAAATGCTAATAAGTTGGGGTTTTGGTTCTGGAGACGTGGGGAACAACTTATCCACCCCCGTTCCACGCTCAAGTCGAGTCTGGTCGAACAAACAGGCGCACGGCACTAGTTTGGCGGGTAGAAATCTTGGCTTTCAGGCTCACTTGATTGTTTTTGACCAGTGAGATTTCGTATAGATCACTCATTACCTTAGTAGATGATCAGCATCCCATAATACCCTTGGTCGATAAAGATATTAGACTCCCTTACTTGCAGCCTATTGCGTTCATTAATATCGCGAAATGCTTCTTTTCTAATTGAGAATGAATAGCATTTGAACATATGGCATGTGACACCGATCATTTGCTTACACGCAGGCTCTGTTGCCATGAGACAGTGGTGTATTCTACTACCGGAAGACACCCGTGATTGAGGTGGCTTCCTGCATCTACAGACAGATCTAAACGGCAAGGCTCATTCTTCATATGAACCTCAGATACTGTTTGAACTACATATACTCTTGTGCATGTACTGAACACAAATTCATAGGGAGCTTGACACATCATTCAAACCATAGAACTGCTAGAGATTGGCTTAATGACTTGACTCCCAACATGGATGGGTAATTGACATATATTATTACCCTCGCCGGCTGTCGGTTCTACTGTCTATAACACATCAATGTGTCATCTCAGGAACCTGTTAAGTCGCTCATATTCCCCTGAGTCAAGTGCCAGGGAGTGAAGCTGAGGCAGTTCTGGCTCAATTATCGCGGACGCCGATGACCGGCGATTCGAATCGGCCTGTTTCATCTCGGCGATGTCTGAATGGCACATTGTGACTAGCGCAGTGGCGAGCTACAAGGCCCGAACTGATTGTACATGCAAGCTCTGAGGAACAACACCCAGAGGGCGACGGTTTCATCGCAACTTGAGACTTCAGGTCATAAGATCAGCCAGTACAGATCTCTTGGGCCTGTATGTCAATCAGCCTATTGACGAAGACGGACTTCAGATCGGATGGAACCCGATGGAACGAACTTTGGGTCCTCAGACGGCACTTCGCGAACTTGGATATTAGTGGAGTTGTCCTGTGTCTAGGAATCATTCGCACCACGCAATTCTCCACGTTGACTGCTGGACGGGCGTCCTCGTACGGAGAGCATCACCCGTTCTCGGAATAATTGGTGGATCAAGTCATCTTGCGTGGCCTGGCCCTGCCCAAACATGCATAAAGCAAAACTGTGGCAAAATTCGCGCGTATTTCTCTGGGCAGCATGCATGGCGGAGTGCTCGGAATGCCCGGCGGCCTGGGTGGGAGGCAACATATGAGCAAGTAATATCAACGACAGGTTGGTAATATGTGTAGGGCGGAGAGAGGATTTAGACTCATCGTCCGAAGATCCCGAATCCGACTCCATGGAACCATGACCCCGTACCTCCTAAGACGGTGAACATCATGTAACGAAACTTGAACTTCTTGGCCAAAACTCCCTGAATTGACTCGAGCACGTCGTCTCCTCGACCCCTGCCAAGCCACACCCCTGTTTAACAAGCGCCGAACCGTAAAGTCTCCGACTGAAAACTGCCCCAGACTCCGCCAGCAGTTGCGTGCCCGATTAAAGTTTCTTTGGGGCCCTCTTTGGCCGAACTCCTTTTTCTTTTTGACCAGCACACCATCTCTCGGACCTGGGCAAGTGTCAGCATTGTCGCAATGCGGCTCTAAATTTTGACTTTTACACCTAAAACATCAGACTTCGCTACAGAATCATGCCAAAACTTTCGAGTCAGAGAAGGGGAAACTTCGTCGCAAGTCTGCGGACAGATGCAGTCTGAAGTCTTGAACTCTATCTTCGGATGGCATGGGAACGATGGCGATGGTCTCTGGCAGCTCATTCTGATAGCATATATCATCATGAGAAACGCTTTTGATCCCGTGCAGATAGGAAAAGTAATCATCACTCTCTCTTCAATATCTTGGGTTTAACCTTCTTTTTCGCTTTCTTCTTTTGCAACTTACTTTCTTTTCGCGCAGTGCCGGCCATTGCTTTTCTCTGCATCCATTCGTTTGTATACGCCAGGAAACTTAACTCTCACGTTCTCTAGAGTGTCTCGAGATCTAAACATAAATCAAAATGAAGCCCTCTTTCCTTACCCTCGTTGGTCTCTTGGCCGCCTCTGTGGCTGCCAACCCCGTTCCCGCCATTGGTGGTGCTGTTCTAGCGCCCAGAGGCAATGGAGCCAACAATAACAACAACGGTGCCAACGCTGCCAAGGGCAAGCAGAATGGCAAAAAGAATGGAAACAACGGTGCTGCCGGAGGTGCGGCAAAGAACGGCACTGCTAATGCCGGCGGTGCTACCGCTGGCGGAGCCGCTGCGGGCGGCGCCGCTGCCGGTGGCGCTGGTGCAAAGGCCGGGAACACTTCTGCTCTTGTCTTACCTGATGGGCGTATCAAGGCAGACGCGACACCCGAGAACTTCAATGTCCTCGAGAGTGTGTTCAAGAGTGCTGTAGTCAAGGGCGATGGTAGGTTGTCTCTCGATGCTACTTAATCGTGCTCGGATCAAAGCTAAGAATGGGTTAGGTCTTGTTTTCAGCGACATCATCACTTTCCCCGAAGGCCAGGCCTCACTTGTACGTATCAACTCCACTTGCCTAAAGATTCTTGATTGTTGCTTACAACTACTAGTTCGACAAAGCAACCAACACCAAGGCTTTTGCCATCAACATTGATGACAAGTCCGTCTTCGTCCCCAAGGGTGGTGAAGCTCAGGCGAACATTCGTCGTGCCGATCTGCTCCCTAGCATCAGATCTCAGCTCAATGATGTGGCCGTCACTGGCGTCCGAACGATGCACTTCTCTATTCAGCGCGACGCTACCAAGCCCCTCAATGTTACGCACGACTATCAGGTTTTCAACCTTGAGTCCAAGGATTTCTCCTTCCACCAGATTGATGTTCGCACTGGAGCCGACAACGGCAACGAGATCGCGGTCTTTGGTAACTCCAAGACAACTCCGGCTGCCAAGATCTTCTCGACACCGTTCGGCGAGGGCCAGTTCGAGAACTTTGCCATCAAAATGGACTTCAATGCCAAGTATGTGCTTCTTCACAGTATCCTCTCTAGTGAATGTTCATTTGACTAATCGTGTTCCATAGCACCGTCCAAGTGTTCCACAGCACCGCCAATGATCCTTTGAAGCAGGTCACTGAGCCTATCGCTAATGGCAAGTGGTACCTTACCCAATCATGGAGAGACTGCCAGGCTAACAGATTGCAGATCTCGCCGGCCTTGGCGAATACCACTTCTCTCTGCAGAAGAACCCCGTTGGAACTGCGACTCAGCCCACTGGCATCAAGGAGGCAGTCATCTTTGGCGGCATCTTCATGGAGGACTCCACCTCCGGAACGGTTACCCTTCAGTAGTTGTTCTAGTTGTTCAACTCAACTTTTGCAGAAGGCAATGTGTTATGGCTAGCATCAGGCGTCAAGAATCAAAAATCAATTTAGACCTTGCCGCTTCGCCGCACTAGAATTGCCAACATGAATGATGATTTGTTCTTAGAACCAGAGGAGATACTGTGTAGCATTTCAAGCTCCCCCATGGCTTTTATCATCTATCTTCGCAGTTATTAAGGTCGAAAGTCTTAATGGTCGTCTGCGTAACGGCATAGACCTTAAACATGCAGGTGAGAAAATCAGAAGACCTTTTCCCTGCGCATGAAAATACTGCACACCAAGCAAATTGCTCCAGCAGCAATGATTGGCACATAAGCCAATTGAATTGCTCGAGTGATGCCATGGATTGCCTCAGCTCTCACCTCGGGTGAGGCCGAGTCGATCAAGCCGCTACCCACGCCTGCGAGGGCGTCGGAGATCACGTCGGCGGAGACATCAGGGAACACTTGCGCCAGTGCACGTTGGCCATAGTTGACAAAAAGCGCTCCTGACATGCCCGTGCCGAGGACGATGCCGATCATTTGACCAACAGTCATGAACCCAACACTGTAAGGGATCTCGTTCGGTTGAACCTTCATCTGGGCAACAGCGAATCCAGCTTGGCAGAAACAGCCGACGCCTGTGCCTAGGATGATGGTGTATCCGTAAATCTTAGCATTTGAGGTGTGTTCATCGACGATGTCTGATTGCAAAGGTCAATAGACGTGCGTTGGAAGAATAGGGCCATGGCTTACAGAGAAGAACGCCGCCGATAAGTTCGAGAGCTGAACCGGCGATGTACCATGGGTAGTAGTATCCAGTACGTCCCATAAATTGCCCATTGAGTAGATTGAAGGCTACTAGAAATAGGATGAAAGGTAAGAGATGGACGGAGGTCTCAACTGCCGAGATTCCGCGGGTAAATTGATAATACAGCGGCAGGTAAAAGATGCCAATGAAACTTCCGAAAGTCGCAAGCACTGATAGTCTGGTATTAGTAATTGCGGGGATTGGGCAAACAGGATGGAGCGAAACGTACTCATTGTGAAGAAAAGACAAATCATGGTTCGGCTCTTCCAGAAATGCATGGGAAACAGACGATTCTCTCGCGATGTGCCAATGAAGTAGACTTGCTGCAAGACGAAGAGAATAATCAAAACACCCGCTGCCACAAACAAACCAATGCTTTCGCCCTCGTTCCAATCCCAAAGAACCCCGCCAAAGTTCATGGCCATGATAACGCAGAGCATAGCACCAATGGACAGAACGGTACCAACGTAATCGATTTGCGCCAAGCGTTGATTGAGAGGCACGCCAGTTTGCGGTTTGAAGTCTGGAAGTAGGATGATGTAGATTGGTCCCACGACAGCACCGACCAGGAGGTTCAGATAGAAAGCCCAACGCCAAGTGGCTTTGCTCTCGCTGATGGCACCTCCAACCACGGGACCGAGGACAGTACCAATGCCCCAGATGAATCCGGTAAGACTCAGATATTTGGGGCGTTCGACATTAGTGGTAGTCACTGACAACAGTGTGAGGAGTCCCATGTACATTCCGCAACCACCCGCACCCGCGATTGCGCGACCGACAATGAAGGAGTTGATGTCGGGAGCGGCGCCGCAGAGCGCGGAGGCGGCCATGAACACAGTCGTAGACCCAAGATATAACTTCTTAGCCGAAAAGGTTCCGTATGCTTTCGACCAGGGAAGAGTCGTGGCCGCTGAAGCCAATGCGAACGAAACACCAAGCCATGGAACGAGATCGACGCGGTGGTATGTCTGGACGACTTTTGCTTGGACATTGGCGACAACAGTGTTGTCTAAGGCGTAGAGGAATAAAGCGGAGAGGAGGGCGCAAATTACGAGGAACCACTGAAGAACAAACAACTTAGCTCAGTTTTCACAATGCCTTCGGGGGACGGGAAGGGGCTGAGAGGGGCTGGCAGGATGATACAACATACCTTGACACCGTGGATAGTTCGTGGCGGATCAGCATCTTGAGCCCCGTTGAGTATCTGAGTGTCAACAGCTTTTTCCTTGTCTGACGGCTCTGACGATGGCGAAGGTGGTGTCAAGACGCCTTCTTGACTCGGTACGGTCTCCTTCTTTTCCAAATCAGCCATGTTGGATTGTGAGTCCAGATAGAAGCCTCTAGAGCCTTCGAGGTAGTTTCTTTGTGGTAAACTCAAGAGAAGTAAGTAGAAGAGGGAGGACTGTGAGGGAAATTTTCTGGCAATTTGATTGAGATCAGCTTGTGACGTTTAGGCCTCTTCATGGCAGCTTCGTATTTGTAACACGCGCGGAATTGACTACATCTACGATCTGTCTATCGACAGGATCGAAGCAAAACTTTGCAAGTCAACATAAACTCCACGGCGATTAGAAATCAGCTTGCCGAATAAGGAAGTGCCATTATTGCGAATCGAGAATACTACCTATGGCGAATCTCTCTTGCAACGGGTAGTGGGCCTGCCCCCCCGGTCCGGGCCGTCGTAAGTAGGACCCGCGATGCGGCTTTGCCGCAGAAGACCCCTAGGATTTGCTGCAGTGCTAAACTTTAATACTGCTGCACTGTGTAATAATATGTGGCTGTTGACAGGGCTAGAGACCAGATTTGTCGATGAGGTATAAGTCAAGGATGCTTTGCATCATCGCGCCCTGGAAACGTTTACGTGTTGTGGGAGACCCCCACGGAGTGAGGGTTGAAAAGCTTGTCAAAAGCAACGATGAGCATGCAACACATGTGACTTAGACTTCAAGGTCATGTCATTGCCCTTTCCACATAGCCATAATACAAGGACAGATCCGTCGTTGCCAGACTCCAAGTTGCAAACAAGTCTCTGTTTTGGACCCCAAACTGATTTACACCATTTGTTTTGTCAAGATTTCGGACTCGAGCCAATCATCATGATCATCACGCAGTCTCAATCTATGGCTGACTCGCCGACGCCTGTCCGAATCCATTATTCCCAGGCAGAAGGTGCAGCTCAGGCTGTCGACCCTGGCAAAGTTCTCGTGTCTTTCCTCGTCTCTCCGATCAACCCACAAGATTTGCTGGTCATTGCAGGTCGATATCCCGTGAAACCATCTTACACCCACGATGGCGAGCCCGTTTTGGGTTACGATGGCGTCGCGCGAGTTGAGATTGTAGGAGTCGAATCCTCGTCCTCGATGACCCCGACCTCAGCGCTACGGCCCGGCGATCTCGTCATCCCGCGTCGCCATGGTCTAGGAACTTGGCGAAGTCAGGCTATTCTCAACTCTGCCGATGTGATCCGCCTTTCACCTACGGAGGATCTCATCGGTGCATCGCTCCTTCGCATGGCGTTCTTGCCTGCCTACCTCCTTGTTGAGGATGTGAGAGCGCTGAAGCCCGGCGATTGGATTGTCCAAAACATAGGATCTGGGACCATCGCGCGACTGGTTTCTCAGTTTGCTCGCATCAAAGGTGTCTATACTGTCAGTATTGTACGCGACCGCAGTCTGGACGCTTTAGAGGCCCTGAAGTCCGACCTGCTGAAAGACGGGGTTGATGCCGTCCTTACCGAGTCTGATCTCCAAGCACGAGGTGCCAATGCGCATCCTGCTCTTGCCGACGCGGCGGGCCGCAATCGTGTGGCCCTAGCCATCGATGGCGTCTTCGGGGAGCCTGGAGAGCGACTCGCGTCTTTGCTCTCCCATGGAGGGACTTATGTGAACTATGGATCCCTTGGCGGGGCGGATGCGGTCTTGCGTCTTTCGCAGCGCCTCTTGTTCTGGTCTGAGGTCAAGTTCCGCAACTTTCGACTTTCAGAGCAGCTCATTCAGCGAACACCCGCGCAACTGGAGTCTCTCCTACTCTGGTTCCAGGATCTCCTGGCTCGGGGTGCACTGGTGACACCCAAGGTGCAAACTATCCAAGTTCCGATCTCAGCCGAGGGAAGAAACGACTTTGAGCAGAGCATCAATGCTGCCGTCTCTTCTGGCTTCGGAGCGGCAGTAGGGGATGCAAAGCGCGTACTGGGGTTTACCCATACTTTGGCGAGACACTGAGATTGGATGTGTAGATTAAGGTAGTGAATTCAAACAAATCCACCCAGGTACCCATGCATTCAGCTCGGGACATGTGTGTACATGTTGGATGATTCCATCGGTTTGGAAGAGTGTGCAAGTCTTTAGAGCCTGAAGTACTCTTACGTGACAAACCTTAAACAGAATCTGTCCAACACGCTGATCAAGAGCAAAAGCAACCTTTGGAGTTCCACTAGCAATTTTCATTGAGATTCATTCTACTAAGTATCATGATGCATCTCTATTGCAGGCCCTCATCTTTGCCCACAGTTTCAGTCTACATACTGCTTCTCCTTCTCAATGGTCTTGGCGTTGAATTTGCGCAATTGATCCTCCAACCCTGGGATCGGTTCATCAAAGTCAATGCGAGCACTGTTCATGAACCTGGCCAAGAAACTATAGATGCCCTGCACGTAGAAGATCTCCGTAATCTCTTCATCACTGAAAGTCTTCTTGGCTTCGACAATGGTATCCTCTTCAACTTTATTCTCGCGCCCGAGAGTAGTAACAATGCGACCCAGAAGGCGCTGACGCGCGGTGAAGAGACCCTCCGGCAAAGGCTCGTGGGCCTTGCGCAGAGCAGCAAACTGATCTTCGGTGAAGCCGAAAATACGAGCAACGGGCTCGTTCACATCCCACTCGTAAGGAGCATTCAAGGTGGCTGCAGTGCGTAGAACGATGAGCTGCCAATCAGTGGAACGAATCTGTCGCTGCTCACTCCAAGCTGAGGACAAGAGGTTCATGAACGGTTTAAAGAACACATTGCTGTTTGCGAGAAGCTGTATTTACTGGCGTCAACATCGAGGTATTTCAAAGGTTCTACTACACTATTGAGATGTTTGTGGGGTCTCAATCGCACCTTGAAAACATTTCTCTCAAACGGAAGAGTTTGGAGAGCAGCCTTGATATCGGGCTGGGCTGTGCTCGAGTCAACGTAAGGCAGCAAGTGCTCGTTCGTGACGGTACGATCATCCCAAGAAGCCATGTTCGCAGATGAAATGCTGAAATCTTGTGAATAGTTGGAAGGATGGAAGACTAAGTTGACGAGTTGATTGTTGTAGAATGTAGAACGTGGTGACGAACAAACTTTTAACTACCCAGTCTTTAGACGCCGTTGAGAGCGTTGTCTTCCGCCATTATCATCAACACCATCTCATTCTCTCCCCATCTTGCATCATCCCACCAATGACGCCATGTATTGAGCAGATGATGACCTGCTTGATATTCCCTCCTTGAACATGGTCATCTGTTAGAGTTTGAGTTGAAGCGATTCGATAATATGCGGCTCAAGCCTCCGGTTCATCTGATGTGGAGAACGAACAAGAAGGATAGCTACGGAGAACACAGTCAAACGAACACTGTGCGCGCGGGGGTTACATTTTGCTCTCGTTGAAGACTCCATCTGAATCGATTCAGGAACCGCAACCCTGTCAGCGAGACCATGTTTTTCCTGCCTCTTCAACCCATTCGGAATCATCGTAATATGGCGGCCCCTGTCACGTAACATCATTCCTCTTGTCACTAACGACGTCTCCCCGATCGACAAGCTATAAAGCAGACTCTCATGCACAGCATGGGTTGGAATCTTCAAGGGCCACGAGCGTCACGCCTGCCGCTTTTCCGTCCGGCACGTCGAATAGCATGCCAGTTTAGATGCTAGGATAGTTGGATGTATAACGAGATCTCTTGAAAAGGATATTATGGGACGGGACATGACTCATATGATCAATCTGAGTATCATCCACGCATGCTCTTCCCCATGTTGATGTCTTCTTTCATAGCCTGAGGGGGACGGCTGGAACCAGCGGGTCTCGGTGTTCCCGCCATTCTGTTCGTCACTAATTGATGATTCTCACTTCCGATTGTCGTTAGAAGATTCCTTGTAATTGAATCTGGATGGAAGAAGGCATTTCCAGGCGCGATGAAGTCCAGAACGTCTCTCCTCGACGTTCCAATGAGCCATTTTCCAACCACCTCCACACCGAACGTGACTCTTGATGTAGCAACGAAAGTGCTGTCACGGCAGACAAGTTTGATCCCTCGCTGGAAATTTTCATTCTCTGCGCCGAGTACCAAAGGACACGGAATTTGAATCGGCCTTATCGGAAAGAAATCAGCTGAAACTCCGCAAAGACTGACTCGAGGTGGAATCTTAAGTTGTCTAGACGCCTGAGGGTCACCTTGCGCGTCTTACAAAGTCTGGTTAATCTATCACGCGATGATGGTCACTCGCATCAAGAGTGGCACATCTACAAAGTTGCACGACCCTGGTCAGAAGTAGCACGGAGTTTCAGACGGGTCAATAGTTCCGATATTTCGACTCGTAAACGCATCCATGTCGGCGTATGGCCCGATTCGAGACAAGGTCGTAAAGTTGGCGTCGACGTTGAGGACGCAGGTCGAAGGGAGCACGCCATATCTTTACCATAAGGAGCTCAAAATGCGACTCGTGATCTTTTCCTTCCAGCTTCTGGATCTTTGAGGCAACTTTTGTCTCTATATTCGCAATCGTCTAGAAAAGTGACGAGATGCGTTCTCCAGGCGGAAGTCGGACGATGTGGCGATGCTCGGGCTAGCCTGGGTGAAACTTGCTGCAGGCTGTGACACACAAAGCCCAAAATCGCTTCCGCGCGGGTACCTATGGGTTGATAGTGATGTAGAGAACCTGAGCCGTATGCTTGTGGAACTCCCATGCTATCACTGAGGAGAAATCCCATCGGAGGCAAGATTCACGGATGGGCAACGGGCGGTTGGTTGGAACGCTCCGGGGCTTGGTATAACAACGCGAATGCGTTGAATTGACTTGTTTTTGTTTATAAGCTGGATGCTTTGCTCGTAATGATGAAAGACAGTATTCTATAGAAATACAATCAATCTTTTGCGTCTGAACTGCAGCATTTCCAATCTCATTATCTGCATTTTCCACCCTCTTAGACTTTTCGTTACCCCAAGTCTTTGACTGCTACAATGCAGTTAATCCGGCATATCGAAAAACATGAGGATTTCTTCCTCCCTAGCGCCGATGACCTTGCTTTCGGCATCCACGACAAGCTCTACGGTAAGGAGAGCTCTTTAGCCTTTTCAGAGGTTGAAGTCAGGTTTCCTGCAACGGAGATTCAGCAGGGAATTCTCACTGAAGATGTCCAATGGGCGGAAGTTGAACTTTTTGCTGGGAAGCCATCTTCCTTCGGTCTCGAGAACATCTTCAATGCTTGGAACTCTCTAGCCTCACACCGTAAGTCTCATATCTCTTGACATCCTTTCGACTACTAGCTCACTCTAAACTCTCCTTTTCATCAGATATCTGCCTGAGATCCTACATCACGAATGATACCGACTCAGGCCAACCGCAGGTCGTAGTTCTCCGCAGGGTCGAGGGCATCCGATGGGACCATCCTGACAAGAACCCGGATGAAGACAATCAGACTCCAGCTTATGTGACTGTTAAGAGCACTCGCCGGCGGGATGCCATCAGCCTGGTACTTCACTTTCATCGTGCTCTGATCGATACAACGTCTTTGCACATGATCAAGCTCGACTACGCTCTTCAAATCCATGGGCTACCCAGCCTCGAGACTGCAGGATTTGCCACATATATACGATATCTCCACCATCAAAGACAAAATATTGGAGCTTCCAGGGCTTTTTGGACTGAAGCCCTGTCCGGCCTCATCCCCCGATCCGTATTCAGTGCTCACGCTGATGAATACACTCAAACTACCGCCAGAGGTAGACATGGTGTCAGCGCTGTTATCAATGGGCCAGATTTAGCGCAACTCAATGATCTTGAAGCTCACCACGGCCTGGGCTCTTGGCGTCAGACATTCTTTGAGGTCGTTTGGGCACATGTGATCAGCACTCATACCGGCTCTGACGATGTCACTTTCGGTACGGTTCGCCGGGACGATAGCTTCATCGGCTCAAACAACTGCGTTGGTTGTGTTGATCAAACATATCCTGTCCGCTTCCATGGCGAGAGCGATGGGGGCTTGGCTATCAGTGAAGCCTGCAAGACTCTCGACGGCTATCACAACCAAGCTGGTCGCCATGCCTTTGTAGGACTCGAAGAGATCCAGCGTCACGCCCCAAGCCTCGGTTTAGTCGAAACCGCCGTCAGTTATAGTCAAACGACGAACACGCCGTGCATTGCTCCCGGGCTTCGGAAATTCCCCGTCGTTCTATGTATCAGCGACAGCGAGGTATTGAGACTCACTCTTAAGTGCAAGTCCTACATCCCTCTTGAAGAGATTGAGGTTGTCCTGCAGCACTTCGTCGCTGGCATCGTCAGTGCCGCGTCCAAGTTGAAGAAGTCAGGCGAATGCAAGCTGTTAGCCTCTGATCTTGGATCTGAAGATGAGCAACGGTTCATCATGTCGCAGTCCCTGTCAACACGCACTGCAGAGCCTACGACTATACCTCATCTGTTTGAAAGGACCGCCGCTGCCTTCCCTGAGAGAATCGCAGTTGAGTCGGAAAGCAGGGCACCTGTCACATTTCTCGAGCTCAATAGCCAAGCCAATTTGCTCGCGAGAAGACTCAAGCTGGAAAAGGGGTCCTTCGTACCCATTCTTGCCGAGAGGTCTGTGGAGCTTGTCATCGCAGTCCTGGCCGTGCTCAAATCTGGGGCGGCCTACACCATTCTTGATCCCAACATTCCCTCCAGCCGCCTCGAACACATCGTAGAGGATCTCAGACCTGCCACTGTCTTAGCTGGCCATAAATTTGTCAATTTGCTCTCCAACACCTTAGACATTGAGCACACACTCTCTTCTCCAGGAGACAATTTAGCAGCTTCTTCATCTGATGAGCTGGGTAATCTTAGCATCGACATCCACCCGGAAGACCGTTGCTATGTGATTTACACCTCTGGAAGCACAGGCAAGCCCAAGGGTGCCGTTCTCACACATCGTGCGGCTACGAGCGGCATGGCCTACCAGTCTCTGAACGGTCTTGAACGGTGGCTTCTATTCTACAACCCCAGCTTCAGCGCTGCTCAGCGTACCATCTTGGGAACGCTTATCCACGGAGCCACTTTGGTCCTTGCTAGTCAGGAATCTCTGAATAGTGACCTTGCCGGTGTCATCAAAATGTTCTCAGTTGACTCCCTTGGTATCACTCCGTCCGCTTTGTCGCTTTTACAGCCTGATGAGGTGCCTAGTCTCAAGCAAATCACCTTGGTTGGTGAGCAGATCTCGCGAGATCTTGTTGAGATCTGGTCAGCGCAGAAGGGCCTACGTCTGAGGAATACCTATGGGCTTAGTGAGTGTACCCAGCTCAACTTTGGAAAAGAGCTGCAACTGTCACTTGGAGGGACTTTCAACCACCGCTTAGTCGGCTCTCCGACCGATACTACAGATGCGTTTGTTCTAGCTCAAGATGAAGATCAAGATCAACTTGCGCCTCTCCTAATTGCGGGCGAGCTTTGTCTAGCTGGTCCACAGCTCGCTGAAGGCTACCACAACGAGACAGCGCTCACAGCACGCTCCTTTGTCGACAACCCATTTGGTACCGGCAGGCTCTATCGAACTGGTGACAAAGCCCGTCGACTTGCTGATGGTCAGATTGAGATCTTGGGGCGGGCTGATATGCAAGTCAAGATCAATGGCCAGAAGGTTGATCCCGCAGAAATAGATCGGCTATTGCGCTCTGTCGATGCCATCACCGCATCCGTCACTCTCGGCATCAGTCTGAATGATGGTCGCAAAGTCCTGGCTTCAGCTCTGGTTCTTTCAGGCGACATCACCTTTAGGAGCTCGGTGGTTTCTGCCAGGGAGCTCTTACACCAGGGCTTGCCTGCCTATATGGTGCCCAGCATCTGGTTTCCTGTTGAGAAGATTCCCAAGAATGCCAATGGAAAGATTGACTATCCCTTCCTCCGCAACTCTGCCGAAAAGTTAGGGGCCTCTGGGTTTGCTAGGCTCATGGATATTGGCGACGGCGACGACGATGTGGTTAACGGAGCTGCCAATAAGGCAGAGGCTGCCATCGCATCGGCTTGGTCAAGCGTTCTGAAGATCGAGCGACCAGTCATCAAACGATCGCACTCATTCACAGACTTGGGTGGGTCATCCATTGAAGCTATCAAGGCTGTCTCTGAGCTGCGCAAAGCTGGCTTCTCGGTCGAGCTGAGTGGGCTCCTTGAGGGAGCATCCCTTCAAATTGTGGCAGCTCAGTCACAGGCATTCAGTGCCGGGACCCGGGAAAAGCCCGAACCATTCTCCCTCATTGCCGACCTGGGTCTTGCTTCCAACTTACAACGTGACGTCGACATCGTTGACGCTTATCCTGCCACGCCATTCCAGGAGACTATGTTGTCAACTTTGAACACGCCATCCGACCCATGTACTTACTCACGGGCTTGGGACGTTGCCGCGGTCGACCTTCAGAAGTTGAGAGCAAGTTTTGACCAAGTCTTCCGTTCTCGGGACATCCTTCGGACGGTATTTCTTCCACACAAACAATCCTTCCTACAGACTATCCGCCATGATCTCTCACTCCCTTGGCATGAGTCTTCGGAGCTATTAGAGTCCTTCAATATGAAGGCCAAGTCTCGCCAGTGGGAAATGGATGCCCCTCTATGGAATGCCACAGTACTTTCTGGCCACGTCCTGGTGGTCACAATGCATCACTCGCTCTTCGACTACTGGTCTCACAAGTTTCTTTATGAAGATGTGGCAACAGTCTACCTGGGTAAATTCGCTCCAGCTCGGCCAGCCTTTAGCAACTTTGTCAAGCATTTGCACTCCCAAGACAGCGCCACCAGCCAAAGATTCTGGTCTGAATATCTTGAGGGATCGCAGACCACGAAGCTGAATCACTCCCCAGGCAAGGAGACCAGCAAGGTCGAAGTTGAACTTGGTTTCAGCGTTAGCCAGCGATCTCGACAGCTCGGTTCCACGCTTGGTGCGGTTGTCTATGGTGCCTGGGCTATCTTGCTTTCCCACCACCTAAGGAGCGACGATGTCACATTTGCAACTACCGTCTCTGGAAGGGAGGTTCCTGTAGTTGACATAAGTGAGATCGACGGTCCGACCATGACCTCGGTGCCACAACGCATCAAAGCAGATCCCGACTCCACTATCAGAGATTACTTGAAGATGACTTTGTCAGGATTCGCGCAGCTCCTCAGACATTCACAACTTGGCGTTTTTGGCGCTTTGCGTGCTGGGAACCTTCCCAGCCAGGCCTTTGACACACTCGTCAACATTCTCGTCAGTCAGAGCGATGCGGGAGGTGTTTCTAAGCAAAACGCCGAAGAAGTCTTCCGTGTACATGGTCGTCGACCTCAATGGGCGTCTGGATCTGATACCACTGTTCTTGAAATAGAGGAAGCGACTGCTACAACCGTCATTCGTTTGGCCAGTACAATGGAACCTCGCAGGCTTCACTTCATTAAAGACTCGTTTATTCACATCATCAATGTCTTGCTGAGTCAACCAGACATGAAGCTCGCGTCGCTCTCAGTCATGGATGACGCAGAGACTGACTATGTCTCCAACACCCTCTCCAACCGCACAGGTCTTCGAGTCCCTGAGGCAGAACTTCTTCATAGTGCATTCGAGAGGGTCGCTACCAGCACTCCGGACACTATTGCCGTTGACTTTGACGGGAAAGAGATCGTGTCGTATGCATTGCTGGACAAGCTCTCGAATCGATTCGCTCACACTCTCATTGCTCATGGCGTCTCTTCCGGAGACCTGGTGCCTCTGATGCTTGAGAAGTCAGTCGACATGATGGTTGCCATTCTAGGCGTCATGAAGGCGGGAGGAGCGTATGTCCCTCTGAGTCCAGATAACCCGAACGAAAGGAACGGCTTTGTGGTTTCCGATACACGGGCCAAGCTCCTCGTGGCCCATCCGCAGCATGCTAAATTCGGAGCCTACGTCAAGCAACTCTACGGCATTGAGTCACTGGTCATGCCAAGTCACGAAACGCTTAGCACCGTCTCGAGCGATGGATCCGATGCCAACATTGCGCCGATAACACGCACGACACCCGACAGTATTGCTTACATGATCTACACATCTGGCAGCACTGGTATGCCCAAAGGTGTCATGGTACCTCACCGAGCGGCCGCGGCTGCAGTCACCAGCATGGCACAAGTGGAAGGCCGGTTTGAGGGCACCTGGCGGACTCTGCAGTTCGCCAACTACGTCTTCGACGCATCCGTTCAAGACTTCTTCAACACACTCAGCACTGGTGGAACACTCTGTATGGCGCCCACCGAAACTTTACTTTCCGACATTACTGGATGCATCAACCGAATGGATGTCAGGCAGGCAATCATCACGCCAACGGTCGCGAAGCTCTTCAGTCCAGAAGATGTGCCAGGCTTCGAGACTCTGATAGTGGGTGGTGAACCTCTGACGCCAGATGTTGTTGAGATTTGGAGCCCTCGCTGCAAAATCTTGAACGTTTACGGTCCAACAGAGACATCCATGGTGGTGACGACCAAGGGCATCGAGCCGTCATCAGATATTACCACTCATCGCATTGGCAACATTGGAGCTCCTTTCTCAACTGTCATGGCTTTCATCCTTAGCCCAGACGGTGAGGGTTTGGTCCCGTACGGCGCTGTTGGCGAGCTGTGCATCGCAGGGCCACAAGTGACCGACGGCTACATGAACAGGCTAGACTTAACAGAGGCCGCCTACGTCGAAAGCAACTCCCTTGGTGCGCGCATCTATCGTACAGGAGATCTAGCGCGCTGGCTTCCAGAGGGTGAGATCGAGTGTCTCGGAAGAAAAGACAATCAGGTCAAGGTCCATGGCCATCGCATCGAACTTGGAGAGGTCGAAAACTCCATCCGCCGTTCCGGACTCGTCAAGGATACAGTGGCATTGGCTGCTACCATCCAAGGCAAGACTCATCTTATCGCATTCTGCATATTTGACGAAGCTTCTGCAGCCATTGGCCCAACTGGTGTTCAGGATCCGTCAACTTTCCGAGGCTCTCTTGCTGAACTGCGCGAGAATCTTGATTCACTGGCGACGTACATGATTCCGAAGTTCGTTGTTCCCATGAACGCTTTCCCCAAGCTGCCCTCGCGCAAAGTCGACCGCAAGGCACTGAAAATGCTAGCTAACGAGCTCGACCGGGAGTATTTGGCGCAGTCCGTGCTAGAGACTCCTGGCGAAAATCACCAAGTTATCCCAGTCGAGACACCATCAGAAGAGATCCTCGAACTCGTCTGGGCTGAGATCTTCAGCATCCCTCAGAGTGAGATCGGACGTGAAGCGAACTTCTTTACGCTTGGGGGTGATTCGATTTCCGCCATCAGCCTCACGGGTCAGTTGCGAAGACTAGGCTACTCGCTAACGGTGCTTGATATTCTCAAGACCCCCAAGTTGAAGGATATGGCCTCCACTCTGCGCAAGATAGAAGCACGCGGTGAGGTGGTTGAGCGCTCCTTCGAGGTCCCTCCGTCAATCAAGGTAGCTGCCCAGGAAGTTGGGATAGCATGGGATACAGATGTCGATCATGGTAAGCTTCCTTTTGCACAATTTCCAGTCAGGCGGCCAGCTTACGACTATTCCAGTGTACCCATGCCCTCCCGGTCAAGCCGAGTTCCTCAAACAGGGCAGCCGAGAGTCGCAAATGTGGGCGCTGCAGACTGTCCGACGCATGACGGCGGACATCGACCCGGATACGTGGATTGAAGCAACGACTCGACTTACTGAACTCAACGAAATCCTGCGGACAACTTGGATTGATATACCCGAAGCTGGCTGGGTCGGAGTTGTACTTCATGGCTCCGAGCTAAATGTTACCAAGGTGACCTTGGACTCCGAGTCAGAGTCCTCGAGCTTCATTGAAGAGTTTTGGCAGACTCGTTTTGAATTTGGTCGTCCCTTCATCAAATACGCTGTCATAACCCATAGCGATGCATCTTGGGATCTTGTCATCAAGATGGATCACGCTGTTTACGACGGCACTTTGCTTCGCGTATTTGATGACCACTTTGGCGCCATTCTTCGGGGCGAAAGCGTACCGCCACCAGTAGAGTTCCGCGACTTCTCTCAGCATGTCTTTGCAGAAGACAAGACAGCCAGCCTTGGTTACTGGAAAGCAAAGATGGATGGGCTAGGGCCTTTTGATCAGCAGCTGCATGGCCGAGATCTTGCTACGGCCCCATCACCCAAAATCACTGCCAGCTTGCGAAGAGATATTGTGACGACAGACATTGACCAAGCAGCTTCTCGCCTTGGAGTCACTCCGAGCATCATCTTTCAAGGATCGTTCTCCCTTTGGCTTGCTGCAGCGACCGAGGCTACGGATATTCGCTTTGACTATTTGCTGAGCGGTCGCAACGTAGCGCTGCCGGATCCTCAGTCAATCAACGGAACACTGGCCAACTTCTTGCCATTCCGAACGCCCGTTGGTCCGAAGGAGTTGGTGCACGACTTTCTTGCCAAGTTACAAGACGACTTTTGGGATGTAACCGAGAACGGCCTCGTTGGCCTTGACGATATTTACGGCGTCGCTGGCCTATCTCGCGAGACACACGGTAACCGAATCTTGTTCCTCTCTCAACCATTTGAGCCGGCAGCCAAGGATGATCCGAATGGCCGCTACCGATGGCTTGTCATGGCGAAGTCGAAGGTGCGCATGTACCAGCCATACGCGCTGGTCGTCGAAGTGTCCAAGTCGCTGGGTGATCGTCACATACTGAAGGTCATGTATGACGACACCATCTTGGATCCGTCGGTGGCGGAAAGTATTGCGGATGGTATCGTTGCCTTGGTCGAGGTCCTGACTGATGCCACCAACGCGAATCTGGCACTTGAAGCGTTGTGACTAGGACCGAAGTCTTGCTGTAGGACGACAGAGGCTTTGCTTAGTACGGAATAAATGATCTCTGCCCAATTTTTGCTCCAATTCCATACAACTCGGGGAATGATATTCTCGCAAGCTGTGATCATTGAGACCAATATCGCTGGACGACGCGTGAAGAGACGGTGTGTGGTCGTGGTTGAAGCCTTGGCGCTCACTTCGGCAATTACCTCCGGAAATCAAGACATGATATTTCTTGGCAAAAAGAAATGCCAACTGGCCCAAGTGGCCAAGACATCGACCAAGTTGACTGAAGCTTTGGGGCGTTGGGACCACGGACAGGAGTCCTTTCTTGGCCAACCCTCCACAGTTCCTCCACAATCCTCTATCCACATCACGACGCGGGGGGGAACTGACAAGGGAGCAAAATTTCCAACAAAGAGATGGATCACTGGGGGAGATTGCGGCTTTGTGCGGGGGAATCTCGACTAACGACGCAAGTCGAATCCATCCGATTGTTGGCTAGTTTTCTCCGTTGACCACGGTCTAGAAATTCCATCAATCAGTTGCTCGCGTAGACCAGACGGCGCAGTCGACCCTGGAAACCGACATGCAGGCAACCTGCACAATCTCCGAATCCACCTCAGCTAAAGCTCGTTGGCTCGCATCTTCCCCAACTTCTCCCCCTCGTCGCGATGGGGTTCGAGGCTGGTCAACCCTTCAAACCCCATGGGCGCACGGCTGGGGGAGCCTGGAGAGCCTGGGGCTACTGCGAGGCCGGCGTGAGACCCGGTGCGGCGGTCTGCTGATTACGCGGATGGACTGATGCGGGAGTACCAGGACGCTGAACGAGAGGAGAAACGAGGGCTTGATAGGTGGAATGGGTTGTGTTGTTTCTCCTTCGCGCAGTGCGTCCTGGTTATTTCCAGATGGCTGGGCGTAGCGAGACTAGCTTGCTATCGCCCCAACTAGCTGCTTATTCTACCCCTGCCATGTTACCCCGACTTTGGAGAGACGTCGAATATTTTCATAGCCAAAGAGCTGTTGATAGCCATGATGATCACTTAGGGTGTAGAGCAATTGGGAAAGAAATGTGACTTGGCGATGCAGGTCCATTGCCAAGCGGAACGAGTATATGAAGACGCTCGCGCTCTGGGAGTTGTTCTGGATGGCTGATCACCTCCCCCGAGCAGCCTCCTTACTTGGCAACTCACTTGGCAATCCCACTCAACCTCGTGTGTGTGTTTCCCTCTCACCACTCAATCCCACACGTAGCCATGAGAGTCTCTTCCATCTTCGCCGTCCTGGCGGCTGCCAGCAGCGCCCTTGCCTACTCGGCCGAGTTGATTCCGGCCGGCGTCCCTCGCAACGTGGATGAGTTCCGCGTTAAGCACCCTTACCAGAAGCGATCCAGGGGCTGCCGCAACACCTACACTCTGCGCGCCTCGGAGAACGACCTGGATGACGTCTCTGACGAGTTTGTCGAGGGCCTGAAGCTGGCCAACAACGGCGGCACTCTGCACCTCCCCGCAAACCAGACATTCATCATTGGCAAGCCTCTCGATCTGACGTGGCTCAATGATATCCACGTCCACTGGGAGGGTGAGATCAAGTTCACCAACGACACCCCGTACTGGCAGGCCAATGCCTTCCACCATCCGTTCCAGAACTCCATCATGTTCTGGAAGTGGGGAGGCAAGGACGTCAAGCTGTACGGCCAGGGTGTTTTGAACGGTAACGGCCAGAGATGGTGGAACGAGTTTGCCGGTCTTGAGTAAGCTTTCGACAGATCCTTGACTTGCTTTAAGCTTATCTCTAACAAACTTTTAGGATTCTGGACCCCACAAACGCCTACCTCCGGCCTATCCTGTTTTATGCGGAGAACGCGACCGGATTGTCCATTGAGGGCATCCACTTCAAGGACTCTCCTTGCTGGACTACCTTCATCGTGACTTGTAAGTGGTGCCGCCATTATTACTGCAAGATGCCCAGCACTAACAGAAGTTTAGCCAAGGACATCTCCTTCACCGACGTCATTGTCACCGCCGAGACCAACAACCACACTGCCGAGCCCAAGAACACCGACTTCTTCGACTCTCTGAACGTTGAAGATGTCCGCGTCAAGCGCGCCTGGGTGAACATTGGTGACGACTGCTTCTCCCCCAAGTCCAACGCCACCAACGTCCACGTCGACACCATGTACTGCAACGGCACCCACGGACAGTCCATCGGATCTCTTGGTCAGTACGCCGGCGAGAAGAGCTTCGTCAAGGACGTCGTCATTGAGAACGTCTGGATGCTCAACGGCCAGCACGGTGCCCGCCTCAAGACCTGGGCCGGCCCAAACATTGGCTACGGCTTCATCGACAACGTCACCTTCCGCAACTTCTGGCAGGCAAACAACGAGTACACGGCCTTCATTGACTCGTGCTACTTCAACATCAACGCCACCACCTGCGCTGCGTACCCCTCCCAGATGAACATCAGCAACATTCTGTTTGAGAACTTCTCTGGATACTCGAGCGGCAAGTACGGCCGTGCTGTCGCTAAGCTTACTTGCTCCACCAACCCGAACGCCGTCTGCGACAACATTCAGTTCAAGAACTTCAACATCACTACCCCGTGCGGTGGTGACCCCGTCATTCTCTGCGATGGTATCAAGGGAGACATTGGGACGCCCTGCGTTTCCGCCACTAGTGACGAGGGTAAGGCTGCCCTGGCGGCCAAGTGCACAACTGCCATGGCTGTAGCCACTCCATGGGAGGTCAGGCCCTTCAAGGGTTGATTAGTGATCGGCTTACGCTCGTCTCTGAATGCGAGTAGTGCCAGATGTCAGGAGTCAAGATGGTGACCAAGTCGTATAGTGACGACATAGATTCTTGTATAAAATTAAATTTTACGTATACAATTTTGACAACCTCTGTAGTTCATGCCTAGTGTTTTCTTCCGCGTTGCAAGTATGTCCATAACCCTTTTACAAAAACGTGGCAACACCGACAAAACCAGCGGCAACGGCAGCGGCTGCGATCATGCCGGTCTGACGGGTTCCAACGTTGACGGGAACCTGCGTTGGGTTGTTGCGGCCGCTTGTCGCACTGACACCGGCACCTGTGCCAGCGGCAGCTCCAGTCTTTGTCTCGCCGGTAGACTTGGGAAAATCGCCGCCAGCAGCCGTGGTCTTTGGTGCAGAAGAGCCAGACTCCGTAGCACCACTACCGAGTTCCGCCGTGCAGAGCGGGATCTCGGTCTCGAACTCGGAGAGAGTGGAGCAAACGGACACTGCCGACGCGATCGAGGCCGAGTTGGCGTCGACCCAACTCAGAAGCTCCGAGGTATAGCTCGAGTACTCGGCGCTCAGCTCCGCAGGGACAGTGATGCTGCAAGGGTCGGTTTGAGGAGGAGCAGTCATCTCATAGGAGAGAATCTTGGGAGGAGGAGTGGGTGCGTTGGCGTAGACTGTGCCTAGGGCATTGAGGCATGGGTCGGCGGAGAGCTCAGTCTGACGGGGAACGACATCGCGACGGATGCGGTCCGGTCTGACGTCGAAGACGGCGGTCGCTGAACCGGCCAGGGCGGCGATCAGGGCGGTCTTGGTGTACATGTTGTGGGAAGTTAGTGTGAGATCTGGTAAAGACTGTGAGTTGAGATATACAAATGAGTACCAATGAATAGGTTATGTTGTTGGAAGAACGTAATGAAGTTGATGAGGACGTCAGGATCCCGAAACTGCGGCTTTCATCTCAATAAATATGAGAATGAATGAAGACGGATTGCATGCCCCTGGACACTACTTTGGTGTAGCTTAATTTCAAGCATGAAAATAAGGATTCCTGGCTTCAATCCGCTGCCACCGTCCACGACCGTGCTCTCTACCTAGTGCACGCAAACGTCTAGAAAGCTCAATCATGGGGAAGACAAGCTTCATGAGAAGTGAGCTGGGTGCTGTCAAAGCGGCATGCCGATGACTGACGGCGTCATCCTGGCTTTTGAGAGGATCTTAGCCATGGCTTATGAAATGGCAACAAGCCCTTCAGCTAACCCGAAATACTAAAGGAGGATGATTTGCAGCTCATTCGAAGAAACGTTTGGCTAAGGAAGACTTGTTCAACCTGGCTCTAGTTTCGTTTCGGTGCAAGGCACTAAGATAGCCAAATCAGGGGAAATGGCGAAGCTAGTGCTAGAAGATGTTTTGCCTAGAGCTATTTTAGGTTGTTACACACTACTCAAGAGGCCCAGATGGGAGTCCAAGAAAGGAGATCGGTAATACCCGCCTCTTGTTTCTCAGAAAGGAGGCTTACTGGCAAACAGGCTCACTGTAGTTAGTCATGATGCTTCTCTAAATGAATCTCACTACTGTCACTTGGGACCTAAAACGCATTCTAGACCGGTCGCAAACCTTGGAGTGCTTTACACTGGCAGGCAGGAGGAATTTAAAAGACAAATAATGATCGAACTGTGTCTTGTTGTGCAGGTGAGTGATCCGTCACAGGAGTGTGACTTGCGAAGTTCTACAGATGGGTTGGCGAGAGCCTCTATCCTCGTTAGCCGAGTAGCTACATGTTGGTGGCCCGTGAGTGTGACTCGATGCAACGAGAAGGGTCACGATTTGAGAAAAAAGTTGTCCACGCCACCATATCCAAGCAATGTTCCAGCCTTACGCCAACTGCTTCTCGGTAATTGAAGCTTTCCCAGAATGCCAACGACCTGGCAGTCCTCGGGGCCCCGTGGCATTCTTCGCGACTCCTTCAATCTTGCCCGTGCGCACGTGGACTGAAGCTAGATGAGGATATTTCCGAATGGCATTGCAAACTTCTGGGAAGCATATCAAGCGATAGTATAACGTGAAGATTGAATGAAATTCAGTGTAGTCTGTCTTCGTATGTCTATCGTTGCCCCTGTCTTGACCACGAACTCGAAAGGAAAACTTATTCCTGGAGTCCAACGACGCCGACCTTGAGGTAGTGATCGTTGTTCCGGATCTTCTCCCCAATCACCCCGCTCTTGAGCTCATCAATATCCCACTTGGCCCAGACAAAGCGGCCATGCAAGAAGCGCGACTCCTCCGATGCGGCCCAGACGGCGAAATTTCCAGCCAAGTCAACTAGAAGCCAGACATGATTAGCAGGTGCACACCACTTTCTTTGATCTCGGACTACACATACCATGATCAAACGGATAGATGTCCTCGGGAATCCCAGCGTTCTTGAAAGCCGAGGTATGCACCACACCCGGGTGGAAGTTGAGAACCTGCATCTTCTCGGGAGGGGTATCCTTGGCAATCATCTGGATCAGCATCGTTCCTGCATTCTTGCTCGCGCTGTAAGCAGGCCAAGGGCCCGATTTGGTAAAGTTGTGACTAGCTTCCGTAGATACGTTGACGAGAAACTGTAGCCATCCTGTCAGTTCTGACTTCCGTCACGCACTGTATTGAGCTTGCATACCTTCAGGCGACCTTCGCCATTCTTCTGCTTGTAGAACTTCTCAGAGAGATCCAAGAGTGAGCGGACGTTCATAGTGAAGGAGCTCCAGACCTCGTCTCTCCCAAGAGACAAGATGGGCCCATGTTCCGAAATCTTGGCGGCATTGAGAACAAGGACATCAATGACGGTGCCGTCCTCTTCGAAGCCCTTCCAGAGCTTCTCGACGTCTGCGAGGTCATCTACGTCGATGGAGTATCCGTCGAACTGCACCTGGGGAAACTCCTTCTTGAGCTCCGAGACTGCCTCATCAACGAGGTTCCGGCGGCGGCCGAGAATAATGATGCGCTTGGCATGGGCCTGCGCGAAGCCCTTTGCGATGGCGAAGCCGATGCCAGCTGAGCCGCCAGTGATGAGGACTGTTCGTCCTGCCTGGGAGAGCTCTGGGCGGGAAGGGAAGATGGTTGGGTAGGGCTTTTTGTGCTCCTTCTTGGTGAAGGTTATTCCGGTCTCGTAGATGGAGGTGGAAGTCAGTGCTGCAAAAGCGGCGGCGCCAATATCGCTGTCCATGTTGAGAGTCGTGTCGAAGGTTTCTTTGATGTATCTGGAGGGGGTTTAAGGTGTTATTGGATTTGATGTGATGTCAAGATTGAAGAAGCTGATGATCTGGTTTCAGAATCTAAGGGATACATCATTTGGCAGAATCATCGCAGTCTTATATCGTTTCCCAGCACTGTTGGTAACACAAACACCAGCCCTTCATTCTCACCAATTCAATCAGCAAAGACGTGATCAATCGCTCAACGTTGTTGTAGATCCATCGTTTGTCATCATATTAGCCATCAAAAACTTTTTGGTGGTTAAAATCCGTTCAACTCCGACGTACCCAATCGCTGCAGCCGGGAAGTCGAGTCCGCAAGCCACCCGCATAGAATTCCCGCAAGTTTCCCGCAAGTCTTCCGCCGAAAACCCGCAAAACCCGCACCGGCGCTGCGCGGTGGCCCCACTCCGTACATTGCTTACGGCGTCCCGAGCCCGCGCCTTGGTTGTTAGCGCTGACAAATGCCGTCATCCTCTCAACTCAAAGGTTCTCCTGCCTGGTCTCTGCTTCAGCAATCATGGTCTCGGATCTGTTGCGAGATCGTTGTGATGACAAACACGGCGTAATACAAACCAAAACACATTTTGACGGCTGAGCACCTCATTTGATGTAACTCGAGCGAAGCGCCATTGTCGACCCAAGTAAGCAAGTATCGAGAAATGACTCGATCCTCCAAGCAAAAAGCATGCATAGCATGCACAGAATCCAAACGCCGCTGCGATAAAGGCCTACCATCATGTTCCCGCTGCGACGACCGCGACGTAGACTGCCACTACCCCGTCACAAAACGACGCCGGCGGCCCGAGACCTTCAAGCCGCTCCCGTTTTCTGACCCACCGGCACCGGCCCCGGCATCGCTTCAGCAGCAGCACTCCATCCCGGCAGCGATGCCAGATACGCTCCTCTTCGACGCATCTCCTCTGACAAACGGCATCTGGAGCATGCCCTGGTCTGACCTAGACTTCACCACCCCAAACCTCCCTCTCTCGCCAGCAACAGCCTTCTCCCTCCCGCCACCAAAACCCGCAACATTTCCGCAGCAGCAGCTACATCATGAACCATACATCACCAAACCAGACTACCCTCGCCTCAAATCCTCCGTAGCCGCCTCCCTCGCAGGAAGCCAGTGGTTCCTCGCCCCCCAAACATGGAGGATAGACCACTGGCCTGCGCCCCCGCGCGACGCCTACCCTGTCTCCGTCCTGACCAACTTCACTCGCGGTCTGCAGGCCTGGGTCCGGCGGTGGGTGATGGACGGCCACAACCCCTTTATCCACCGCAGTCTTTACACCGAGGGGAATCACTTCCCGTTATGCGTCCAGGACGCTTTTGCCGCGGCGTCGGTGTACTTCCACAAGACGTCTTTGAATGAGGCGTTTGTCCATCGAATCTTGGATGAACGCGTCACGGCCCTGCTGGCAAGTCAGCCCGCGGTAGAGGGCAATGACTCCATGTCCGTCCCTTTACTCGAGACGAGAGATCATCTAGCTCGCGTGCATGCCCTCTACGTCTACACCATCATCCGCCTCTTCGACGGCTCAGTAAGCCTACGCGCCGCCGCCGAAGAACACCTGCCTACCCTAGATCTCTGGTCAAAACAACTATGGGAATCCGCCCAAAGAGACGCCGACACTCTCTACAGGAGCCAATGCCCCCCCTCAACATGGAAATGCCAAGCACAAAGGGATTCGGACCTAGCAGACCAAGTCACAGCAAACACCAACGCCGCCAACGCCGCCAGACCAGGGAGAAACAATAACAACGACAAGCCCAACCACCCAAAAGAAGAAGTATTTAACCGCGACCTCTGGACCTGGAACCTCTGGGTCCTCTCCGAATCTGTCCGCCGCACCTGGATCATCGTCGTCTGCACCCTGGGCGTGTACAACGCCCTCAAGGGGAAATGGGGCGAGTGCTCAGGCGGCGCCCTCTTCACCGCCCGTGCGGGCCTCTGGGATGCGCCCTCGGCTCCGCGATGGGCGGCGCTCTGTCGAGAGACGTCCGGGAAGGGGGCCAGGACCGGGCGAGGCAGAGGTGGTACCGGTACCGGAGTTGATGCTGCTGCCGATCGTCCGGGGGCGGGGTGCAGCGAGGATGATGATGCCAACGGCTGCGGCGATCGGAATCTCTTTGTGCCTTCTCTTGATAGCGATGGGCTACTTCATAATACGGCCGCGGCGGATGTTGATGAGTTTGCGAGGCACTTGTTTACATGTATCTGGGGTCTCGACCGTGTTGAAGATTGGGCACTAAGAACGGCTTCAGAAGGGGAGGTGAACTTGGTTTATTGAGGTTGAATGTTGTGGTTTCGAGTAAGGCGGACTCAATGTGGCTAGGACTCATCTGCCATGCCCTTTGACAGAAGGCCATGGATGTCAACAGGTTTGAGATCATTACTGTGAACGACATGGGCGATGTTTTCGAAAACTATCATTCACGTCAGCGGGTGTGAGATATGCTCCAGACCACATACTTCGAACCACGACTACTGGAACATCATTGCTTCACAGACTTCATGTTATAATATACTTTTACATACGGATCTATTGGCGAGACTGTAACGTCATGACACAAAAACATCTTCCATTTATTTGCAAGGCATGATCATTACCGTCAACGCCCGTCGAGGCAGGGCCATTCGACATCTAGGCCTTTTACGATCCCCGCACCGTCCCTAATCAAATTGCGTTTTGAGATACCGAGCACACGGCTACCTACTCCTCATCCTCTTCCGCCTCAGCCATCTCCTCGTCGGCGTCCTCATCGGTCTCTTCTGCCTCCTCTGCCTCCTCGGCCCCCTCGGCCTCCTCGGCCTCCTCAGTCGCGTCTGTTCCGTTGACCTTCGTGACCTCGGCAACTTGAGGCGCGGCGCCACCCTGCTTCTCGAGTTGAAGCCACTCGTCCCACTCGGGGAACAGGTCTTCGTCTTCTACCGGAGCACCGACCATCTTGGCGACGCGGCCCTTCTTCCCCTTTTCGAGGCTTTCCTTCCACTCCTTGACGACATCTGCCGTCAGACTAGGCTTGTATGTTTGCGAGAACAAGACAGC
Organism: Colletotrichum tamarilloi; assembly: GCF_030869305.1. Taxonomy (NCBI): domain Eukaryota; kingdom Fungi; phylum Ascomycota; class Sordariomycetes; order Glomerellales; family Glomerellaceae; genus Colletotrichum; species Colletotrichum tamarilloi. The sequence goes on from NW_026849466.1 coordinate 65,634, forward strand.
CTCCGCTAACCGTCCAGTCTTGGTAAGAATCTCCACGCAGCCAGCAACGTCGCCTAGCAGCCACTTGCAGCTAAATGCCACGTTGTGAGCGCCGGCCTCTTGCGCTTGGTCAGAGAGTTTTGACAGGCCACTGCGGTCGGATGTGGAAGAGTAGAGAAGGAGCAACGAGCCAAGGTCCTTCGCATGTGTAAAGCACTCTTGCGCCACGGCGACCTGCCATCCGGCAAGGGCAGCGTCTCCGACTGTCTTCCACTTGTGCTCAACATCTGCCTCTCTCGCCAACTCGAGAGCAGTATCCAACTGACCCAGTCCGAGAGCGAGGTCAAACTTGTGTTCGGGATCGGTAGCAACCTCTAGGGCAAGTTCCTTGTGACCCTGTCCCTCCAAGAATCGCGCGATCTTGTTGAGTTGGTCTGCAGGAATCGTGTGCAAGAGTTCTTGTGCAGTCTCCATATCGTCACGAAGAACCAGAGTCTGGTACTCGAGCACAGGCAAGGACAAGGAAAAGGAGGTGACACCGACGTCCTTATCAGCCAGGTAGATTCTTGAATCACGCTGGATGTAACCCAGGATGTACATGGACTGGTCGAAGTGGGATACCGTGTAAGTCTGGTCGCCCACAAGGTAGTTCAACCGGTTGGTGCTGTTGGTGTATAGGAAGCAATCTCCAACCCACTCTCCGGTGCGAACACTACTTGAGCATTAGCATCTAGTTGTTTGAGGCGTAGACAAACCGCTTACCTCTCGTTGATGTCCGTGATGACCTCAAAGGCGGCCTCGACACCATCTTCGTCAATCTGGTTGGTTTGGACACCCTCGACGTAGGCTTCGCGCGAGAAACGCAAGACGTAGAAGGTGTCTTCGCATGCGAGGGCAACCAATTCGCCGCTGTCAGACCAGTACACCTATTCAAATTAGCACATGGACCGAAGCAGCGCAGCAAGAAACCAACCTCTCTCGGCTCGACCTCAATGCGTCTGACCAGACCACCGGTCTGCCAGTCAAAGAATGAGATACCCCCTTGGCCCTTGACACCAAGAAGGACACCTCCAGTCAAGCCTTCAGCCTGGAAACCGACATCGAGGCCACCCGCCTTCTCAACAAAGTTCTTATACACCTTGACGCTGGTTGCCGACTCTCGGATGGCGAAGTCGTTGGTGTTCTCCTTGGATGCCCAGACGAAGTCCAGCGCAGAGCCAAAGGCCTTGTTACGCCAAGCGAGAGCCGTGTAGATGATGTATTCTCCATCTCCGCAGACTGCGACAAATCGGCCATTCGGGTTGTGTACAAGCGTCGAGGGGTACACTTCGCAGGTACCGAGCTCCTTGACAGGAAGGGAAATGGGCTCGTTGTCCTTGATCGAGGCATCTAGTGGTGTTAGCAAAAGGTGTGGGGTTCAAGATCGACGCAACATACCTCCACCCTTGATAATTGCAGAGACGACTTCGTTGTGGCGGGCCCACACAAGCTTTCCTGACGCATCCATTGACACGGCTGGCTCCTCACGACCAAGCTTCACAACGACAGCACCATCGTCGAAACCAACAGCTACGCCTTGCTTGCCCTTCTGGTAGGAAACGCACCATGCGCGCTCCAGGCCATAGTTGAGAGACTGCTCGAATCGGTATGTATTTGCGTGCCATATCCTAATGGTGCCGTCTTCGGAACCGGAAATGATGACTGGCAGCTCGGGGTGATAGCATGCGAAAGAGACGTTGTTCGTGTGGCCCTCGAGGGTGGCGATCAGAGATTTGGTGGTGTAATCCCAGACCTTGACGGTGCGATCGTCGGATGTCGTCAGAAGATAGGGCTTGTCAGAGTGAGGGTAGTAGTCGACGTGGTTGACACCCTTGGCCTCGTGGGCCTCGAGAGTGAAGTTGGGCGTCGCCGAGCCGAGACTCCAGATCTTGACAGTACGGTCAAGGGATGCGGAAGCGAAGGTGTTGGTATCCTTGGGGTTGATGGCGAGGCCCATAACGTAATGGCCGTGGCCCTCAAAGACTTGGACGCACTTCCAGCCCTTCTCCCAATCCCAGAGCTTAATCGTCATGTCATCGGAGGCGGTCAGCACGAAAGGTTGTGTCGGGTGGATGGCGATGGCGCGAATGTAATCGGGATGGGCCTCGAAGGAGGTGATCTTCTCTGAGGTGTTGTAGTTGTATACACGAATCTGAAAGTCATCGGAACCGCAGACAATCCAGTTCTTTCTTGCGACGAATCGGCCGGCTCGGACAGGGACATCGGTGAGCTCGAAGGTCTTGACGATCTGCTGAGTCTCGTATGACCAGATGTAGACATGACCGCTGTACAAAGTCGTAAGAATCCATGGCTCTTGAGGGTGAAAGTCAATGCCCTTCACCCGCTCGCTGCGGGCGAACAATTGTCGCTGGAAAGAATAAGTCAGCTACCCAGAGCTATTCAGGGGACGACAGGTTGGCGAGAGCTATGCAGCTGCAGCTCTGGCTAACCCAATAGCTCTTGCTCGACCAATGCGCAGAGCTGAGGAATTCCATTCGGTCTGGTTCGTACCTTGACGTCGACCTTCATGTTGACGACCTATGCCTGAATACCAGCAAGGGAGAAAGTTGAAGGAAAGGTGATGGTGTCCTCGAGAAACGAAGTGGGGGAAGAGTGGTTCTTGCGCTGGATAGGACACCTAAAGGGGAATCATACGTGGCAGTCCGACTAATTCGAGAAAAGGAGAGAGAATTAGCAGAGGCCGCTGGAAGCCGGTCGCGGAGGAAAGAGTCGGGGAGCCTCGTCAGCTTGTGTCGTGGGAATTGCTGGCTTCCAGAGCTTTGGCAGGCGCAATTTTGGCCAAGTCGGTATTTCGAGCTTCAACAGATGTGTCCCTACCGTCGCCAGGTTCAGGAGCTGATTGGTGCCTTAATGATGTGGCTTTTGCCTAAGGCACATACATTTGAGCCACGTAAACTGAGGTGCCCTTCAATCGCATCGCTTATCTTATCTGACAGCCAAAGCCACACCCACATCATCAGCCACAATTCAAGTAAGGTACCAGGTAAGTGGCCGCACACCAGCCTCTCACTTCCAGGCTGCGGTATATACCTTACTGAAGTAGATACCTGGTTTCTGAATCCCCTCAGAAGGCAGTCGGTAAGAATTTGCGGCGGCTCTTTTTCCATAGGGAAGTTTACATGCAATTTTGATATTTGGGATTCAAGCAGAGTCTGCCGGATTTACTTGATGTACATTTATCATATGCAAGATCCATGGACAACATCTTATGCACATCTTCCGCTGTCGCATACACACCCTTCACCAGTTTATTTTCATAAGTGATGCACGGAGGCACAAATCGTGGTTCACGAGGCAGACGGGTTGTTTTGTTTGGAAATAGTGTTTGGATTTGTAGCTCAGATCTATTGATCTTGATCCTACCCTTTAACTCGGGTTTGCTCAGAAATTGCGCTAAAGCTGCGCTCTCTTAGTATCCTCAAACTCCATGCTTGTCCCAGTGATATATGCTAAAACGCCGAAAAAATCATGCCCGTCAATCGTTACACATCAAAGCTTTCCGGTGAGTCATTCCTCACTGTCGGCCTGGACCTTGCGAACAACAGCAGCCAACATGGGGTGAATCTTCTCCGAAGACTGGATGCCACAGATCTTCGTAACAGCCTCCTCTGGGGAATTCTCAGACATGAGCTTGGAGAGCTCCTTGCTCTCATCATCACCCTCAACGTCCTGGAAGCGGAACGCCATCTCAGCTGCGCGGAGCAGAGCAGTGCAGTCCTCACCCTTCTCGGCAAGCTCGGCCGCGGGGCCGACGAAGCGCTCCTTGCGGCTCAACTTGCGGAGAGGCGCGCGGCCGACACGCTCAACAGCGTCCTCCAAATGGGGGTTGCCGATGCGGCGAATGATCTTGGCAGCATACTCACGCTGGGCCTTCTCGTCGATGCCGTGCTTGCTAATGATCAGGTTGCTGGTCTCCTCGAGAGCCTTACGAACCTCGGCCATGATGGCCTTGTCCTGAAGCGCATCGTAGACGGTGCGCTTACCGCGGTTGTAACCGTGGTAGGCAGCAGTAGCGTGGCCAGTGTTGACGGTGTAAAGCTTGCGCTCAATGAAAGGAGCGAGCTCATCGACCCAGTTGATACCCTCAATGCTGGGAATCTCCTCGAAGGGTGTGCGCTCGACAACCCACTCGTAGAACTTCTCGAGGGTGACGTCGAGACCGGCATTGGGGTCCTGAGCAGGAACGATGCGGTCAATGGCGGAGTTGGCGTACCGTGCACGCTCGTGGTGGTCTTCCAAGCGGTGGGCAGCAGTGTTGCGAGGGTCCTTGATGTGCTCAGCAAGGGTGTCAGTGGCGCCAATAGCGTTCTCGCAGGCAATGACAGAGATGGGTGCCAGGTCGCTGGGACGCTTGTCAATACCCTTGGCGATGACGGGGGCGATAAACTTGAGGATGTTTGGGCCGACGGAGCACGTGACGACATCAGCTGTGGCAATCTCCTCGACCAGCTCTGCCTCGTGTGTTCTTGAGTTGATGGCGCGGTAGTTTGTAATTGTGTTCTCGTTGGTACCCTCAGCACCGACCTCGATAACCCGGTATGAAGGGGTCTCGTTCAGCTTATCAATGAGAGCATCGGCGACGTCGGCGAAGACGACCTCGTAGCCGGAGTTGTGGAGAAAGCAGGCGACGAATCCACGGCCGATGTTGCCGGCGCCGAAGTGGACGGCCTTCTTAGTGAATTGTTGTGTTGACATGTTGGGCGTGTGTGTAAGGTGTGGGTGTTGGAAGGGTGGGGGTTTGTTTGTTGGATATAGTTTAGGAATAGGGTAAAAGGCGATTGTTTGGAGCCTCGAAATGTTTTGGTTTATCAAGATCGCTCAAGATCGAGTATGTGAGTGGGATATTGAATGGAATGGTGAGAAGAAAAGCCTGTGATTAAAGGGGGGAACAGGTTCTCTTTATAATCTGAGCGTGTCGCCTTCACGAGAAGGACCACGACGATGTAATGGACGGCGAGTGTGTCTGGGAAGGCACCATGGGATGGCCTTGACGTGTGAAAGGCTCATTTACAGTGGGGGCATCGGCTGGAAGGGGAAAGCATGAAGGAGTGGAGGGGGACCCATGCAATACGTCGTCCATGACGGGACGTAAGGATGAGGAAAGGTCACCTCAGGCACTTCTGGGTGGTGCATCGCACATAAAGGTACATCGGGCGCCGGAAAGGCAGATACGTATCACCCATGTACTCTTTTTTCCCGCGCTGAGATCATCACGTACCCGGAGTACTGGGTACATCTGGGCGGGCTCCCACCAAAAGACCTCAGAGAGTCTGTGTCAATGGTCAAGGACTGCCCCCCAGAGCAATGACATAACGCCGCATCCCCCTTCAACCCCAGCCATGCCATCATCCCCAGTATTTCCTGGCCTTGCAGCAAATAGACAAGCCAGCTTTCTTGCGTCCATCCCGTCACCTCGTCCACAAGGCTCCGCTTCATTGAAACGGAGTCGGCGCCGCCTTAGCTCTCTGGCTACCGCCCCTTGAGCCAACGAACATGCAGCATTTCGTCAACAAGTACGGAGTACCATCCTACAGGCTCCACTAAGGGGTGATTGCAGAAGGGGGCGTGCCGTCAGAGGAAAACACTATGGAGAAAGTAACAATGGGCGCAGTCCAAAGTGATGCAACTGCTGAGAGGGGACAAGGGTACGGAGTGTGGTCCATGGAGGGGTCGCAGACTCGCTGCCCCTCCGCCAGGCTGGGTTGGACTTGGAATGGATGCCGATTGTGGATGAATGGGGGAAAGGCCTTGAGGCAGAGGAGAATCAAGAGGAGAAAGGATGTCCGTGGTTTGCATCCTTCGCCAATCATCATGAGCTTTTTGTCGGCTGCCTTTATCCCTCTGCCATTGTTGAGTGTTCACTTAATACCTGTTGGTTTGCAGATAGACGGCAGAGACATCTCGGCGTCAGCCACGCCGGCCTGATGACTGTGTCTACATCGCATGTGAGGAATCATCTTGTATTAGCACATGCCTTGCCTTCAGAGTTGCTCCTGGAAAGCTTCTCTGCTGTCTTCGCTTCTGGCTGGTGGGAAGTTATCGGCTCTCATGCCCGTCAGACAACGATAGAACAGGAAGCTCCACTGAATCTGGAAAGGACAGTAGAGTGACAGGTGATGGCAGCCCGGAGAGGCGAGTACCTAAGATACGCAGTAAGGCCCGAAACGGTCATCCGTGGCCCTTCACCAGCATCACATGTGCTTGGAAGTTCAAGGAATAGGTGTGCCTAGGCCTGCTTGTGGTGCTGAGTGTGTATGTCTGCAGGAAACACACACAATGAGGCTTTTTGGTGCCCTGGTGTTCCGGTGCCTTAGCATTCGTTGTATCGCTTCGCAATAGGGTAGCCGAGACATTGATGCTGGCTGGTCCTGAATACTAGGTTCTGTTACCTATCCACGGAGAATACCGTACGCCCGCTGTACTACGTATGGAACCGAACCCCCAGAATCCCTCCATCTCTTTAGAGGTTGTGGTGGATGGACGGGTGCGTGGACAAATGGATAGGTTTCCATGCCGGTTCCGTCCGGCCTGGAACCGCAGGGACCCTGAATGTTCAACAGCATGGTAGTCGACTCGGGACATGTGGCTGGCCGCGGCAACGATCTCATGTGCTTTTGAAGATAATTGGTGTTGCCGTTGGCAATAGCTATGGACATCGAACATTGCGCGTGGACTTGGCCGATGCAGCAGGTGTATCGAGAAGTAACAACACCGGTGTATCCAGCATCCGAAAGGGTTGCCAAGGAGGGGTACGGAGTAGTTTGGAAGAGGCATTTCTTCCCTTGTCGTAACATCTCGGATCGCAAATCGAAATCGTGGATCAGTAACCTGCTACCGACAAGTCGCACTACGTTTTGCCAGGGGCTGGTGCCTCTATGGCCTGTTCCTGAATTTCGCCGCGCCGCCTCACGATGAATGGTCCAACGGCCCGCCGAGAGGGCCGAGGAACCGTGGAAATTGGAGAATGCATAGATTTGTTAGAGTGCATTCGCAGGATTCGTGGCAGATGAAAGGGCCAGGCTGCCACTCGGCGCAAGTAAGTTGGCTCAGCGCTATGCAATGCCACGTCCGATAATCAACCGGAGACTCGTCAGAGAGTTAGATGAAGGCGGCATTGCTTCGATCGTGAGAGTTGGATATAGATCAGTGGTCGAATCAGAAGACGGCATCTGGGGCCCCATCCTGGGTGTGCTTGGTCATTGATGGCCCCTCCTTCTGTCCTTTTGGCGTGCCCTGCGGCTTGTGCTGGCGAAATGTGCGAACTCAGACTCAGCCATGAAACGGGACGGATTACCGTGGAATCTGGAGCTTGAGGGATAAATTACGGCGGCGGCTGTTCTTCCTCGTCAGGCCTGTCCGCCTGGGAGACCCTTGCCTGGAATGCAGGCCACAAACGCGGGACTGCGATTCGTGGAGGTGTCGACATGGCGCCACTTTGGGGTTTGTCGTCGCCGCGCCCAGGCGATTGGGATCCGCAATTTCTCGCTTTGTTGACGCCGACGGTGACCAACAGGGCCAAGTGCAGCGGAAATTCGGAGAGATGGCCAGCGTGTTTGTAGGGACCTTCGTACGGTGGCGGCAACTCTGTTGGGTTTTGTGGTTTGCAGGCCGGAGGCTGTGGGGTGCCAGAAGGAGGACTGCGGCTCATCAGGACCAGTCATGGCTGGAGAATCCGAGAGCGATAAGACGACAAGAAGTGGAAATTCCGGGCCTCAGCCCAGGCGGCGTTGGTATGCTTGGACTGCTTTTGGCCCGAAGATATGGGGCTTCATCGGCCAATACGGTCCGCCTCGTGAAGGTAGCCCCGTGGTGATGGTTGGACCAGTTCGTATTGTACGGAAGGTGATGGATGGTGCATTTTGCGGACCAGAACCAGAACCGACGATGCTTGGGCCCAAGGTTTGGAAGCAGAATGCGGTACGGCGGAGGCGCTAGGTACCTCTTTGCTCTCTCCCCGTGTCCCCGTGTATTCCTCAAGCTGTTGGAGCCCTCCACAGCCCACAGTTGCCGACGAACACCTGCATGAAGGGTGCAACCTCTTGCGCGAAAAGGGACATCAAGACAAGACGCAGGCGGGACATTTGGGAAGTGTGAGATTCTGCCTGCGATCCCGAACGCGAGTCTGGATTTGTTGACCTGGGTGAGGATGATTCGTCAACGGGAGAAAGCTGGGTCCCAAGGGCTCAGCTTCGATTGCCCATCGCTTCTCGCTTGCTTTCCTCCCCTGCCTGTGTAGTAGGTATGCACGGCATGTAATGACTGTTCCCTATGATCCGGTTGTCTGCTTGCCGCCTTGGTGATGCCTGGATGAAGTAATCGAGCTGAGCAGTCGATATGGATAGTCGAGTGGATTAGGCCGAGTTGAGCCCCGATAGTCGAATGTGGTTATGCTCATGTTGTGTCACCAAACTGGAGCACGTTGCGTGTGTGTTGAATACCGTGGAATGACACTTCACGATGGTGTCTTGCGGTTGTGGCTGTTTGAACCTGGGATTGCTTGAGAGGGTCCTTCGTGTATCCGTAGAGGCGAGAGACATCCGGAATCTGCTGGAACATGTACTTCTCCACGTTGTGTCAACCAGAAGATACCTCCACCGGGGCCCAGCATCGTATTTCTGGTGGGGGTCGTCTCCGTTTCTGGTCTCCAAAGAAAACGGCCCTGCCCCCAGTATTCCTTCTCCTCAATGGCGCAACTATGAAATTACCTCTGTGTCTGGACTCGGGAAAGAACAGAAGACGGACGGCTGACATTGGGTCCCGTATGGAGATGGCACTTGCCCACTCGAGTCGACGAGCAAATCGGCGAATCATCGACAGATATCACAACTGCTCCTTCCTCGAGGTTCGAGAGTCTGAGGTACACCCTTCGGTACCTCCTTCTTCTCTTTGTACCTCGAGTAAGGTACCTGAAGAGGGTACTTTTGGCTCTTGCCCCCCCGCTCCTTGTTCCTTCCCTTTATCCTCTCAAACGGTGGGTCCCTTATCTGTGGAGACGCTTATCCGTCTTGCCCAAGGAAACCACGGCACTCCCGACACTTCCGTTTGCGGTCTGCGGTATCTGGCGCAGCTCTGGCCCGAAATCCCCCGCCCACGCCCGTCTCAAACTCTCGCTGATTCCGTCTCTCCGCCGGCCTGGTGCCCACTGTCACCGACCATGTTTCCCATGTCTTCGGCATCGCAAGCCGCCAGATAACAGTGTTGCGACTCTCGCTTTTGTCCTAATCAGAGGTATCACATGGAGTTGGCATAAATCCAATCATCATTCCTTTGGCTGACTATACAGGTAGGAAGCATCCTTCGGTCGCGTTGCAGAGTGCATCCGGCTAAGCAACCACCACATCCGATGCTGTGTACCGAACACACAAGATGCCGGCATACCCTCTATAATACTGGTGCATGCGCTTCTCCAACAGGATGCCGGTCCTCCTCTCTGTACTCGCGACACTATGCAAATTACCTGTCAACGTTACAGACTTTGGCTTCCCGGCGGGACCAGCCACAGGAGCACCCAATAGCTTTCGATGCTGTAGTGATACACTCCTCGAAACGAGCGGCATAGGTCAGGCTGCACTTGATTTACGCCCTCTTTTCAGATGAGGCTCGAAGCAAGATATTCCTCTTCTCAGCAATGTTGAACAGCTAGCTTAGCCCTAGTAGTCTTCCAGTGGCTGCGTACTGTGTACAGCGAACCATCTCAACACCACAGGGCAGCGAGCGTCTGGCGGCCGGAGGCGCCCATATCATCTTTCATACACCTCCAGTTCTCGCTGCCAAATAACTCCCTCGGCTGAAGGCTGGTATTGTCAACATCATTTTTCAACTGCTGTGCTCTGCTTCAGTCCCTCGTGGCCTCTACTAACGCAGCACGTTCGAGTTAACGCACCACAGGTACGCCAACCCCGAACCACGGCGGCTGCCACTCTGCCACGGCGTTTCTCGCTATCCTTTTTCGGTCAGGTCCAGCAATTTGGGACAGTGAAAGCGAAGCCTAGGAACAGGCACATTTCAATCGTCAAAGTGTATTGTCGTCATCGCTTGCTTTGGCTTCCAAATTATGTGCCAACCACTCGGATACAGGTGCTAGAGACCATTGAGTTCGGATTCATGTCACAGAATGTGCCGGCCCATGGCTTCTCCCGCCCGATGGCCTCCGATTACATCGAGCCTCGATCGTCACCGTCATTGCCTTGACAGGTAGTCCCCATGCTGATCAGCGTAAGGGATCCCCCCTCTGCTCAAGTAGCCTCAGCGACCGCGGGGACTACAGCTCGGACGTCCGTCTGAAGACTTAAAATGCATGCTGCGTTTGTTGGGCGTTGTTGTGCATTGCATGGCACCGCACGGCATGTCTGTCACCAACCGTCCCATGCGTCGACAGTGTAGCAAAAGAAACCTCGCAGACATCTTAAGGGACGGAATGACGTCGATGTATCGCTCCAGCAAATCGAATATGAACTCAACGGTCCAAGAAAGATTGAGTCTATACCACTTTGGACGTTTGGCTATGTATCACATTAGATACTACAGCAGTCGCGTTACAGCTTACCAGACGTTATCCTACCATCGTGTACTACTTCAACTGTGCGCTCAAGCAAATCGGCCAGCCAGTCGATGTACTCCATTTCGAAATAAGCCACCATTGCACAGCAAACCCGCGGGGCTCATCTGTGTCCTCCAAGAGAGCGTGCCTTGATAACGCCTGGAATTAATTACCCTACTGGATGGATTGGACGCCTCAATCCTGGCCCATCTCACGATGTTGCGCTAGTCACAACTTGAAAGTGCCAGTAGTCATTAAGGGAAACCCCAGTAATCCCACTATCACATACGTAGTGTACGTATCCGTACATACGAAAAGCAAAGTCTCTTGAGGACTCCATTGCGGCGGAGCCAGGCACATTCGCCAATTGGCTAGGGATTGAGGAGACTCCTTGAGAAAACGGCATGCAGACACTTTTACGCTTTCTGACTGGACAAGGAGTACAATCAGCAACCCAGGGAACTCAGTCCGACTGCGAATGTCCTCACTCTTTAGACTTGGGTCTTGGCATGCGTCATTGCTGGGGCTTTTCTATGCGTTCACGCCCGCCAGTCCATGTCAAGCCCGCGGACCCTTTTCCCACCAAGACGCTTCTTTGCAATATGACTGGCTACTAGCTTTGCCCGCCATTCTGCACCAGGTAAACCTAGGCATCAAGGGTCTTGTTAGCCTTTTGCGAGTCGCAGGTACTTAGGATAAGAGCCCCTCAGGGTGTGCGATTAGTTCGGAGACCCTGGTCCTGGCTGGCGCCCGTTGCAGCTTGTACTTTACGCATTCACGATGCGCCAAGTTGAGGTTTGTCAGAAACTCAATGGACCCGTCATCCCTTCGACGATGGTCGGCTACGACAGATGGGGCTCTGGCGATTTAGTCGAGTTATCGCTCACAAGAGCACGTCATTCCACCTCGCTAGCAAACAAACCCGGTGCTCAACTGTCGTGAGTCTTCTCGAGTTTCGGACTCGATTGCCGGGCTTTTCTCCTTGGGCTTGAGTCGTAATTTGACCATGTTTTGCAACAGTTGCTCACCACATGCCGCATGGTAGCACCAAAGACGTTCAAGTTCCAAGAAATCGATCGTCCAGCTTGGGAGGAGATATTCAGGGTCAACTACCTTTCCGGATCTCGAATCCCATCGCTACATCCGTACATCTCTCGGCTACAGCGTCTATCCCACAAGATAAACGGTGGTCATAGCAATGCTTGAGTCGTTGACGGCCCGCTAGTGGACAACCCCAGATGATCCCAAAGGTGGTGATGGATCAACGGATGGTCGTTGTGGATGGTCAGTTCCACGTGAGGATGACAAGAGATCCAGCGATCCACGAGATGGGACTGGTGTGGACTACGCGTTTGGCGCGGCCACCATGGACGGTTGCGGCGGTTGGGCACATGCACCTGGATCGACCCGTATCTCACGCATCGCATTGTCGTTGGAAGTCCATGGCAAGATGAGACTATTCATAAAGGTCCACGTGCTGGTTTCTACCAGATTGCGACATTTTTTGTCAGCCTCACATCGTCCCGAGGCTTGCCACCGTTCAGAAGCAGATCAGGCCTTCAAAGCATTGACGCGCACATCATCTCAGCTTCAGTCGTCCTCATGCAGGTAGGCACATGGAAAGGCACATGAGACTTCATGAAAATGGACTTTATCCGGCGACTTCATTTCCCAGGACGCAGGTCCATCACGTTGCCAAACGCAACCATCCACTGCAAGGTTGGCTTGGACGGCCCGATACCAACAACAAACGCCAATCTCTCTCCTCCGGGCAGCGGGATATTTTCCGGCACAGGCAACTTTAAAATCTGGAAATAGCTCAACACACTCCCATCGTCGGCGGCCTCACCTGCCTTTCACCCGGCGGAAAATCCCACTGCACCTCAGCGCTGACCGCCCAGATGGACGTGGACTGACTCGGTTACCTTCTCACTCCTACCCCGTGAAATGCTACGGATGTTTATCGGTACTTTAGGTCACATATGTATGTTCTCCATGGGGTTGACTATGCACGTTGACCAAAAAAGACAGAAAAAGTCGCCCGGGCAGCACCGCATCACGTTCCCGAAGTGGGGCCGATTTTCTCCGATCCGCACAAAGTTTCAACATCGGTGTCTTCTGTTCAATGTTCTCATTTGGCCATTTCAACTGCCACTCGCTAGATGTATTCAGCTGCTTTCCGATATTTGCCCTCGGCCGACAAGGTGGGATTTGAGACATACCTAGGCTTTCTGATGCCACAAATATCGGCACCCATCTTTTCTATCAAGCTTGTGGCCGTTGATGCACAAACACCATATGGAACTTGGCTTGTGAGAGTGCAAGACCTTTCAGCCTCTGGCTGCCTCCGGCTGCCCGGGTCCTTCGCCTTCACAAGATTTACTACCTTTTGCTGCACTGGGTTACTGGTTAAGGGTGTGCTAGAAGTTGACTGCGGCTAGAGCGCCTTTTGCAAAAAAGTAAATTCGAGCTGACATCAGCAACCTGTTGGCGCAAGCCTGTAGACGGGCGATTGACGGCTAGCCATCGGCGGCGGTCGGCTAGGCGGCAGAGCAAGACACCCTTGGCGGGACGGCATCCGTGGACCATCACGGTAGTAGGCCAAGAGGCGGAGAACGACCAGTCCGAAATCTGTTCGGCACCGTCCTCAACATCGGCTTACCACGGGATCATTCGTGATCTGTCCATTCAAATGCGCTTCTAGTTCAGTCACAGCCAACGGCCGTAGACGATATCTTTGGGGACCCGATGTGTCAAGAATACGGTTGGCGGCGGTCTACCTCTCAAAAAACGCAGCCCGCTGTCGATCGATTCGCGTCGGGAGTTTACACGGTAGGACTCTATGCAGTTCAGAAAAAGCTGAGAACTGAGCGGTTCAATTCGCCGGTGGCGAGACGCAGCAGACGCGGTGCCTTTTCGCTGACCCAGCTTGCCAGCCAAGTCGCTGGTCAGAGCCATGTCCGCCATGCGCGCGTGTTATGCACCGACACCGCACCTCCCTCCCGTGCCTCTCTGGGCGGGTGCAGATGCGAAGACACGTCTTGAAGTCGAGTGAAAGCACATCTCCGCACTGCATTTGCCTCTGCGGGGAACAATCGGTACAGAAAGGTGCTCCCCGAGTCCCCAGACCAACCAGCGGAGCACGCCTTTTTGGTTTTGAGGAGAGTGAGGGAGGGAGGGGCTGCTATCAGTACCCGCAAAGATAGTGAAGGCGTTCGTGGAGCAGGGAGATAAACGTGTGCCCGACGAATTCTGTGCGGGTTCCCACTGCTGAGTAGACACACTTTTCTACGTAGAGAATCCGCCGTGGAGCATGCGCCGTCCGCCCTGGTTGCTCGCTCCATCGCCTATCCTTGCCCCGTCTGCTCGCAGCTAGAATTATGGGTCATCGGGGATTCGTATCGTGCTAGAAAACCCCCCAGCGTCTACAACACACACGCCGTTGTGGAGTTTCTCTACGGATACATGAGTAGGCGAAGAAGCGGCTACCTTAGCCGCTACGAATCGTCTGGGTTGAACGTTGATCCAGAGTCGAGATGGAGACCTCGATGAGGGTCCATCCACATCGTGAACACCCTCACGGAGGGGCCCACGAGAGGATGCGGTCCAAAGAGGAGTCTGGACGTTCGAGACCTGACGATCGCAGTCTATTTCTCCATTGTGATTGATACCGCAGCCCAGTAGTCTGGAGGGGAGTATGAACTTCTTCATTGAGACAAGTTCCCTGACGATCCCGTGGGAATTCTGGGTTCTCGTCAGATCATGGTCCTCTGAAATTCCAAATCGCGATCGGTCATCTTTTTCAAAGGAGTCTCTTTATTGTTATGACCTTACAGCCCTTAACCCGTGCAGGTGGACTAGCGATAGGGCCACAATCATGGCTTTCCAGCCGTGGGTCGAGCCCTGGGTTACAAGTTTGATATGCTCGTCTTCAACATCCGCATGGCACTCAGTCATCAACATTATGGCCACATCCCAAAGAAGAGTTTCCACAAAGTCATCATCGTCGTAGACGATTGCGTTTTCCTTCATAATGGCACCTTCCGCTCCCCACATGGCGCCATGAGACGTCGTCGAGAGTACGCAGTATGTCTTGCGGGCTGGATGCCCACCTCCGACTTCGAGTATAATAAGTACCCGCAATCAATGAGTATATGAAACCCATAGCCATCTGGCGTTCTGGGACCGTCGTTTCTCTCGTACTCTGCGACGATCATCCCTTCCCATAAGTACACCTGCCGACACCGACTGAAAAGTGTCCGTGTAGACTCAGGGACAAGATCATGGCGTTTGGGTAAATCTTTCCAAGCGACGTCTTTTTAAAGATCGTACTATCTCCCATTTCGGTCCGCAGGTCTCATATTCATTAGTGATGCAACTTAGGATGGAGGATAGTGAGAGCTTGTAAAGCGCTGCTCTACCGATCAAGGACGGCATCCCCTACTATCCACTACTCACAACATCATGATGAGATGTGTGGTTGTTCAAGAGACCACCTCCAGAGTCTTAGTCCGACAATGCACGACTGCGGCGTGTGAAGTTGGACCTTCGCGTCTACCACATGCTTATATCCAGTCGACTAGCCGTAGGCCTGATTCCATGTGACAATGCACGACTGCGGCGTGTGAAGTTGGACCTTCGCGTCTACCACATGCTTATATCCAGTCGACTAGCCGTAGGCCTGATTCCATGTATCGAAAGCCTGATATCCCAGCCACAGCAGAGAGCTATAAACTGACGCGTTTAGGGGTAAGAAACTGTTGCGTTGCTCGTGAACAACGCGTAAGTTGCGCCTCATACCGAGAAATCAGCGCATCCAGACGCGTCCGGGGCTCACTTCCGTGATCATATGGCTCTTCATCACCTCTGACTATCTTGAAACAATTGAGATGTAGGCTTCTGAATTCTCCCTGGGCACTACTGAATCAGGCTCTGCAGGAAATATTCGCGCATAGACTTGGGGGCAACTCGTGACGGGAGTGATACACTGTGCGTGAGATAGTTCGTCGACATTGATCAGACACTCTCTACTGATTCTTTGGTTCGCAAGTATATCAGAAAATGGGCAAGGAAATCAAGTCACTAGTAGGTTCGCAGCGAGAAAATGTGTCCTGTACTGTTTATGTCTCTGCCCGCTACGAGAACATATGAAAGGGCGCTATCTACTGACCAAAAAGTTAATGAAAGAGAGCCCTTCTCAAAGAGGAGTCCAAGTGACAGCAGATGAGTAGATTGTGGTCTCGATAAGAGGTTTGGAACAAGACTAGAGATTCCACCATGACCAAAGGCCAATCTCTTTTGACACATGAAAGCACGGATACAACGTAAAGAACCCATCACAGAACTCGATATACCTCCAGCCCGAAGACTTCACTTTGAAATGGCAAGGGTTCCAGCCATCAATGGGAAAACAATACGAGTCTGGCATTAGCCTATTCACTCCAGCCCCGGCATTTTTCCTTCCACCCAACCTAGGTTTTCATGTTGTCAGAAACTCAGCAAAGTCAGCATAAGCTCGAAGGGTCGACTCACCTCGTAAGTAAGCAGTTGTGACAATTTCATGCCAGGTGTATCTTGTAGAATAGATGCCTGTGGTTCAATATACGCTGACAAGATGATTCAGATCCTATGACACACCTGACATGGATACTTCGAATGAACCGACGCCATACTCGCTACTCAAATTCCGGAATGCTTCTAATTGCACTCCTGTTCCGTTCCTGCATACTAGGTCAAGAGGATCTCGGTGCAATAAAACGCTTCCCCATAACTTATCCACTGCTAAGTACTGAAACTTTCAGACATTTATCATAAAACTAGGATCACCGAGGTCTCAGATACCAAAGATCGGAAGCTGGATTCCTTCAAGACTGAACCCCAGAGTCAGCAAAGGCGGACATCGAATAAAATACCAATGTTCAAGGGGGAAAGTGCGTGTCTTTCTTACGTGGATGCTCCTTGTCCTCCCAAAAGAAAGAAAATCTAGATGTCGTCTTTACACCTTTGAGATATTCCTTTGCGTCGTGCATTCTATACACAGGAGAGTGCGAGTAGCAAGCAATATCACGAGTACAAAGTAGACTCAGGTGTGGACAAGATTTCTTCATTTTTGTATGCTGCTGGCTTCATCGGGGCGTGAAGCGCTCTTCACGCCACCCCTTCTCTTTCCAATTTTATAAAACTACCAAAGGACAAAGGAACATTATTCATTACAAGTTGGAGTACTTCTTGAAAGCGCCAATCAGACCGCCAGTGGAGGCGTCGTGGCCCTCACCGTTGCCAGCCTCGTCAAGCTCCTTGAGAATCTTCTTGGCCAGGACCTTGCCCAGCTCGACACCCCACTGGTCAAAGGCGTTGATGTCCCAGATGGCGGCCTCAGTGAAGGTAAGGTGCTCGTAGTAGACAATCAGAGCACCAAGCTCGGCGGGGCCAATGTGGCCACCGACCAAGATGCTGGTGGTGGGGCGGTTGCCGAGGAAGATCTTGTGGGGGACAAGCTCCTCGGGGGCACCCTCGGCGCGGACCTGGTCAGCGGTCTTGCCAACCATCAGGGCCTCAGCCTGGGCAAAGTAGTTGGAGGCGAGCATCTTCTGGTGGACACCGTCGCCAATGGGGTTGTGGCTCTTGGCGGCCAAAATGAAGTCGGCGGGGATCAGCTTGGTACCCTGGTGGACGAGCTGGAAGAAGGAGTGCTGGGCGTTGGTGCAGGGCTCGCCGAAGAGGATGGGACCTAGTCATGGTTGTTAGTCTTTAGGAGCATAGTCGTATCAAGGCATGTTCTTACCGGTGGTGTACTTGGCGGGAGTTCCGTCAGAGGTGATGGTCTTGCCATTGGACTCCATGGAAAGCTGCTGGAGGTAGGCAGGGAAGCGGTGCAGGTACTGGTCGAAGCTGTTTGCGACTGGTAAGAATCGAACAATCTATTGATGCTCGGCGTAGGAAACACTCACGGAGCAACCAGGTGGGTCTGGGCCTGGAAGAAGTCAGAGTACCAAACGCTCAGGAGACCTCCCAGAACGGGGATGTTTTCCGCAAGGGGAGTCTCGCGGAAGTGCTTGTCCATCTCGTGGGCACCGGCAAGGAACTTATGGAAGTTGTCGTAGCCGACGTAGATGGCGACACTGAGGCCAATGGCACTCCAGACGGAGTAGCGACCGCCAACCCAGCTCTCGAAGCCGAACATGTTCTTGGCGTCGATGCCGAACTTGGTGACCTCCTCCTCGTTGGTGGACAGAGCAACAAAGTGCTTGGCGATCTCGCCCTTGCCGTCCGTCTTCTCGAGGAACCACGACTTGGCCGTGTTGGCGTTGGTGGTGGTCTCCGCGGTGGTGAAGGTCTTGGAGGCGATGAGGAAGAGGGTGGTCTCGGGATCCGAGTTGGCGAGGGCCTCGGCCATGTGGGTACCGTCAATGTTGGAGACGAAGTGGAGGGTTTGGTCCTTGGCACCGTAGTGCTTGAGGGCCTCGGTGACCATGACGGGGCCGCTGCGAGGGATGTTAGTTCGAACGCCGGAGGCTTCTCTGTGTTCACAGGTAAGAGGGGGAGCAGAAAAGACTCACAGATCGGAACCTCCGATACCGACGTTGACAATGGTGGTGAGCTTCTTGCCGGTGTAGCCCTTCCACTCGCCGCTGCGGACCTGCTCGGAGAACTCCTTCATGTGCTCGAGAACCTCGCGGACACCGCCCTTGTTGCCCATGACGTCGACACCGTCCACCTTCATGTCCCAGTCGCCGACGTTGCGGAGGGCGGAGTGGTAGACGGCGCGCTTCTCGGTGAAGTTGATTTTCTCGCCGGCGAACATGGCATCGCGCTTCTTCTCGAGGTTGGCCTGCTCGGCGAGCTTGACGAGGAGGTGGAGGGTCTCATCGTTGAGGAAGTTCTTTGAAAAGTCAAAGAGGATGTCGGTGCCCGAAGCCGAGTTCTTGAAGGTACGGCTGAACTTGGCGAAACGATCCGTGTCGGCTGCGAAGGCTTCCTTCAGGACAAAGTTCTTGCCGACGTTGTCGCGGTGAGCCTGGAGCTCGGCCCACGCGGGAAGGCTGGATGCTTGAGGCATTTTGGGCGGTATGGAGTGTAGTCGATAGAAGCTAGAGATTGGACGATGGTGATCTTTGGAGGAAGAGAACGTCAGCAATGGGATTCTATGGGCATGTATGCAGGAGTGGTGATGGGAAGTGTACCTCTTGGGTATCGAATTGACCAAGTGAAGGTATATAGAGATCAGGCTAAAAACAAGAAAAGGAGGTATGTAAAAAGTCAGGTTAGGTAAAAGGTGTGTGTGTGTGTGTTGTCGTGGACTGACTATGACAGTGGGAAGAGCAGGACGGGGAGAGTTGCGGCGGTTCTACTGGGACCTAAGCAACCGTGGAAGTGAAAGTGGGATGGTTGGATGGGTGCGGCGTTCAGAGCTTGGGAGCAGCCAATAGGAGGGCTCAACTCGAGGTGGCATGTCTGGCGTGGAGGGGTAATTGCGTACAAAAACACTGCTGGAACGCGGGGCATGGCACGCTGTATTCGCACCGAGTGACAGTGGAGGGCCTGGGAAGCGGAAGCAAAAGCACTGACTGACCTTGGGGGGAGGAGAAATGACGCCAGGTGAATTACCTAAGCGTACTAATGTACCTCAAATACCTACCTGAGGAGATTCTGCAAGTGGAAGAGAGCTACCTAAGGTACAAGGACGCTCAGTAAGGCAAGTGCAGGGGATGAGGTAGACAGATGGGGGTATCAATGTTGGTAGGTTAGAGAAGATGGGAAAATGCAAGGCAGAGGGAGAGCAAAGAGGGAAAGGGACAAGAGCAAGAGGATAAGCAATGTGGGAGGGCTGCGCTTTAGAAGAAATTGGAACACGAGACGACGATACCTCTCACAAGTTCACCCTTCACTTACGGATATTGTCAAGGCCGTCGGATATCTCTCACGAGCTGCGGTAACTTAAGTCGAGAGAAGTGGGCTGGGAACCGGGTCCCGTCGCTATTGTTGAGTGAATTGGTGAGGTCCTCGCCCAAGTTTCTCCGTCATCGTCCACCGTCATACCCCCTGCCCCGCCGTGCCCCCGCCGGCGTCGCTGTGACAGCCCCGAAGCAGAACGAAGCTTACCTAAACACACGATGCCATGCTCCGTACCTCGCACTTCCCTCGTCTCGACGGTCTCCCAGCCATCCACTAACACCTATCGCCATCTTCCATCCACAATCTCAGCCAACCGTACCAATTGACGCTCCTCTTTCTTATCTGCTATATCCGACAGCCGATTACTCATGGCGAATGCATTGAAGCTACCTTAATAACCCCCCATCCAAACCCCCACCAACCAAGTCCCGCGGACAAGTTCATTTTTTTCGGCCCTTGAACTGGAGCTTTAGTGTACCTGCCTGCTCCCCGGGATAATGAGATATTTTGTCTTCGGGGCAATTCCGTCCGGGGGGATACTTGAGGCTGTTCATGGAGCACATAAACTCGGCCTCCGACCCCCTGCGGCGACGAAATGTGCAACCTGGAAATCCATTGACTTCCTCAAGCAGCTCAGTTGAGGCTGGCATGCCGCAGAACATCGTGAACCTTGAGACGACAGGTCTTGAAGCGGTCACTCCGATATGGTGGGCCCTGCGCTGACTAACTCCCGCTACATCCCGTCCCGGTAGATCCGACGTCCGATCTCTTTTGTCAGACACCACCATTGACGTCCCGGCCCGATTCCGTCCTCTATCCCCAGGCGGGGATCTGTCACCATGTACAAATTCCAAGTTTGCAACTTACATTCCTTAGCACGTTAGCTTAGAGGCCTATGAGTTGGAGATGCCACCAAGGATTGAGGGTGCATCACTACTATGCCGAGCTGGACGGTGCAGAAAGAGATGCCCGTGAATGATGATGCTGAGAGCTGATTCGTCTGTCTGTCTGCTCAATGATCTGTGCCTATCTACATTTCCTTTTCCCCAAAAGGCGTCATCATGCCCATTCCAAAACGCCGTACAAAGACGAAGATGCAAAGCTGTTTGTTGTCGAGTGCGCGTGCGCACTCAATGTGCCCCCGACCATTCCCTGTCGAGTTGCTTTGCTGTAAGCTTAGCTTAAGCTAAACCCTTGAATCACCAAGCCCACTCCACACAATATCATGCTTCGCTTTCTTTCTAGCCCTGCCCTGCTCTGCCCCTTTGCTGGGCCTGCTTCCTGCCCAATTTTATTCTTCAAGCATGCTCAACTCGTCCATTGACTCGTCGTGCTCAAGCCGTCTATCGGTTGTCCTGGATGCTGCCCACAAAGGAAGGGTCCTTGACACTGCCTCCGGCATCACCCAGGCCCGCAATAGGTCGGTTATAGCTGAAGCCCTGGAACTGGTTCTGCATCGTCTGCGAGAGCATCGGGCCCTCCACGTACGAATCCTGGGGTGCTTCTGACGTGAACTCGGGATCGAAGTTGGCTGTATCGAGAGCGTCCACCTGAAAGAAAACACGTGTTAGCGGAAGCTGCCATGGGAGCAAATCACATTTTTCTTTTTTGGCATTGCCATCATCATATCATTACTTACCACATTGGGCTTGAACGCAGGCTCGTACTTGCGCTGCAGAAGCTTGCGCCAGTCAATGGCGTGGAAGAAGGGATGGGCCTTAATCTCGGCCGATCCATTGGCACCGAGACGCTCCTTGGGGTCGCGGTTGAGGAGCTTCGTCAAGAGATCCTTGGCCGCGGGGGGCACGACGTCATGGCCGGGGAAGTGGAGAGGCTCCGAGAGGATCTTGCGATACATCTCGTTCGTGTTCTCGTCGTAGAAGGGGGGCAGTCCCGTCAACATCTCGTACAGGAGAACACCAAGGGTCCACCAGTCCACCGTCTTGTTGTAGCCCTGGCCCATGAGCAGCTCAGGCGCCAGGTACTCGGGCGTACCGCAGAATGTGTTGGTTCTGTCCTCGTCCTTCATGTCCAGCTTGCAAAGGCCAAAGTCGCAGAGGGCAATGTGTCCCTGGTAGTCGAGGAGAATGTTCTCGGGCTTGAGATCGCGGTAGATGACGTTGAAGCCGTGGAGGCACTCTAGAGCGCAGAGGAGTTCGGCAGTGTAGAAGCGCGAGCGGTTGACGTCGAATCTTTGCTCCTTTTGGAGGTGGTGGAAAAGCTCGCCTCCGTTGACAAAGGCCAAGACGAAGTAGAGCTTCTCAGGCGACTGGAAGGTAAACTTGAGAGGAACGATGAAGGGGTTGTTAATCTGCGCCAATACCGAGCGCTCGGCAAGGGTATGGGCAACCTCGGATCTGGAGATGATGTGTGCTTTTCGGATCGTCTTGAGGGCGTAGATTCTGTTCGTGTCCTTCTTGCGCACCTGCATGACCTTGCCAAAGCTACCCTTGCCCACCACCTTGAGCAGCTCAAAGTCCTCAATCTTGAGCTTTCCGGCGCGGTTCTCGACGTACTCGACACCGATCTTGACCTTTCCAGTTCCGTACTGCACATCCACCCATTCGACTCCGCTGTGGCCGAGGGCGCGCTCGCGAGCGGCAAAGTCAGCCGCAGCCTTCTCGCGGTCCTTCTTGCTCAGCTTGGGGTCCTCGACGAACTGGTGCTTCTCCTCGAAGCGGGGGTTGATGCGGGCAACACCGAGGAAGATATCCTGGCTACGACCGGATCCGGGAGTAGCGAGAGGGTTGCGCATGTACAAGTGAATGACGAGTTCCGTCACGCGAGACACATCGAACTTGTACTGAGTGTTTCCTCCGGCCCAGAGGGGGTTCTCTGGTGTTCCCTCGACCGAGTTGACGAAGACCTGCATCTTGTCGAAATCCAGCAAGGCGTAGGGCATGTACTTGCCGGAAATGCGGCCATGGTTGGTAGGAATTCCAGTAAAGCCACCGCCAGATGTCTGTGGCCGAGCCGCGCCATTGATGAAGGAGCCGACAGCTCCTCGTTGTGAAGAAGAGGGACGCACGGAGCCGGCGACGCTGAGGGCACCGCCTGTGGACAGCGAACCTTGGTGTGAGGAGGCGAATGCTGCTCTGTGTTGTTCGGGGAGGGAGAATCCGTGGCCCTCGTGGAGGGTGACGACGAGAATACCGGGCTTGGGAGGGTTGACGACTGGTACTTGCGCCATGGCCTCAGAGGCAGCTGTAGTAGTGGGTTAGTATCAAGACGACAAGAGTAATGGGTCGGTCGGTATGGGGATATTGGAGGTTCGTGGACGGGAAGACGTACCGATAGTGTTTTCGTTCGTGGGAGTGGCCGAGCCTGCAATGTTGGCCTGGGCCTTTTCGCTGCTGTCGGTAATGGTAGACGTAGAGGGGGATCGAGAGAAGGTGTTGGCCAAGGGACCCAAATGGGTCTCCTTGAGCTTCTTCGTCAACTTCCACGACATTTTGGCAGGAAGAAGGTACGAAGGAGGGGGGGATTTATTGCCGAATGCGCAGATGGCGAATCGGACTAGTGACGATGAAAATGGGTGTTGAGAAGTCAAAGTCGGGGTGATTGATGGTGCGTGCGATCAAAGGTGAGGAGAGTGCCGTCGAGAGAATGCGAGGTGGTGAGGTGAGGTTTAGGTGAGCCTTTGGGGTGAGGCGAAGCGAGTCGAGGCGGGGCGAGGAATAAAGATTGCTGTTTGGTGTTTTTGGGGGTGCGGTAGATAATGCACAGGTAGGTACGGTACCAAAGAGTAAGGTACGGTACGGTACGAGCACGGGTACGGGTAGGAGAGGATTCAAAGAGAGAGGGTATGTATGTGTGAGTGAGAGAGAGAGGAGTGGTCGCTCTGGGGTCGTGATTTGTTGGTGGAGGTTCAAGGTTGGCGTACAAAGACTCTCGTTGGATCGTTGTGCTGGAGGAACCCCGCAAATTCCGCCCCCTCTCTTACTGCGTAGGCCTTTGGCTTCTTTTTTGGGGGTGGACGGACGGTACGTGTGTGGTGAGACAATCTGGCGCCGCTGGGCTGGGAGGTTTGGTTGGTTAGCTGGGTTCTGGTCACTGTTGCTGCTGCGCTGCTTGGTACCTTGTGCTGGGAATATTGCTGACAAAAACGGGGTGACGGGGTGGCACAGTGGTGCAAGATTCCAAGTTCCAAGAGAAATCCAGTGGCACTGTGGGTGGATGGCGGGGTGAGGAGTGTATGTCTGCAGGAAGAAGAAGAAAAACCCGCAGGACAGGGGCCGAAGAGGGAAGAGAATACTGCGAGATGCGAGGCGTGGAGGAGAGAAGATGAGGAAGTAGAAAAAAAAAAAAAAGAAGGGATTCTGAATTCCTTACCTTGGTTCAGATGCTATTCTCAGCTGGAGAGATGTTACGGGCTGAGCTTGGGAGCTGAGCAGTACCGGGTACGAAGTTGGGTACGGAGTAAGGTAAGGTACCTAGGTGTACATAGTAGAGTAGACGTTGCTGAGGAAGGGAGGACGGGATGGAGCCCAGGGCAGAAAAGGAGAGGGAGGCACAGGCGACAGGAGGTACCTTCCTTACGGGTAGGAGCCGAGAAAGGTAGGAACGGAATACAAATTAGGTAGCTCCTGCCATAATTGTGTCTTAATTCACTTTGGGGGTTTTTTTTTGGATGGGATTCAGGGGCTTCTTTTCAAAGAAAGACAGTTTGCTCTAACTTTACGAAAAGTAAGCACGGAGTACCTTAGGTAGTGCGCTCGAGATGCGGAGTCTCGTCCAGATTCACAAGCAGTAGCCAAGTTGGGACAGGATTCAGGAGGCACAGGAGGGATGGGAATAGGAGGTGCAACAAGACTCAGGACTTAGGAGGCGGTGCATTTGGGGCCCTGGGGAACTTGGAAGGCAAGAACCTAGGGGTCAACGAGAGGGGGGACAATTATGAAATCTCTCGAGTCCACGCCTGGGAAAGCCTGTTCTGACACTCACACGGTACGGGGAGAGCGATACAAGTACCCGGCAAGAGGCGAGACATTTCGACAAAGGCACAGGGAGTCAGGGGACATGCTCTTCACACAGTAAAAGCCCACATGGCAGAGAGGGGCGGTGGACACGGGAGAAGGGGTACGAGACAGGTACAGTGTCCTCTCACTCGAGGACTGTGATTACCAAAGATTCAAGATGCTGACCAAAGCTGCACAGCAACAAGTTAACAATCCGTTTCCCGTACCTTAGCTCGTTACCCCCCAATTTGGCCACCAAATTGCCTCTCTTTTCCACCAGCCAACCACGTCTCTCAACACCCCGGCTGTCTCTTGCTGAACCTGGGCAACTGGGCAACCGGGCTGATGGGTTGACGTCCAACCTCAATCAACTGTCAACTAAGCGAAAGTCAATCCAAGTTGGATATTGCGCCTGCATGTACATTGGGCATCGGGCACCTGTATTACAAGATATTCGACATAAGGTAGCTATGACTGTTCCAATGTTATCTACCAAGGCTGCTTTGGCGGTATCACACATATAAACGTTGCACATTGCTGGGTGATACACAACACCTACGGGACATGGCGAATGAACAACCCGTACGGCATTCCATCCTTATATGCGTGTTGCGCACATGGACATATCGTTCATGAAGGATACCCAACTGCCATACGGACTGAACTAATAAGGTATCACACGGAGCTACCTGATTCCCATGCACTTCGTCTGTTCATCAGCGGATCCAGGATCCAGTGGCTCGATAGTCCCTCAAATGCCCCTGTGTATCCGTATACTATGTAATATGTCTGCGTAAAAGCACCTGCCATCTGCAGCCCGGAGCCCCATCCCACCAGAGCCCAAGACTCGGACTAACAATTGACAAGTTGGGAGAGCCGGTTGCAATAGGTGCACTAGAGGCGGGAGCCCTGCGTCGATCCGTTACAGCGCGGCGCACGTGAGCCGGGGGACCCCATCCACGGGAAGAAGTTGCACTGTGTTTGCGGCCCATTGTCAAATCGAAGCGGACTTGCAAGTGACACAGTATCAGAACGGACACCTATTTCCTCAGGGGCAACTGGGCAGCTGAACTTAGGTAGGTACTCGAGGAAAGCTTCCTTTGCATTATCCGAGTGTTGAGAAGATCGTCTTTCGAAGCTCGCACTCAAGAAGAGTTGCCTGTGATTGACTGCTCTTTGGCATTGTGGACGTTTCGTCAGCCTTATTACTCCTCTTCCGCGCCGATCGACCCATGTTGATGCACAATTATGCCATATCAAGCTGGCGCATGATATGTCGAGTCTCGTCGCTCGCAGGTACGGGGTTTAAGGGGAACAATGCCGCCGGTGGGATGTGAAACTCACGACTACTTTTCATGTCACGTGCAAGCTCTACTCCTGAAACCGCGCAATCTGAAGATCACCGGACTTTCCACGTGATCTCGTCCAATTTGCTTACATAACTCACACCTGGCCCCGAGATGGCATGAACCCACCCACAATCCCGGGAGGCTCCATTCCTTCCAGACTTGGGGTGGAAACAGCGAAAACGGGGCCTAACGGGTTGCCACTTTCGATGCTTCACCGAACTCAGACGTGTTCGGTGAACTTTTTGCCCGTGATGCCATGGAGCCTCAAGTGAGCACATCACCACAACACAGCAAGTCGAGATCAAACGGCAATGCTTGCCGGTCAAGACATTGTCGCCGACTCGTATCGGGGAATTAGCAGCTAACTAGCCAGGAAGGATTCAGCCCCTAGCCAGGCACGCCAGGCTGTCCTCTACGCCTCTGGCGCAAAGCACCGACTAGCCCGACATCTATCAGGCCATCATGCCATGTTGTCCCTAATCATTCCGCTGTCGTCGTATCAAAGGCCATGGGCGACGACCATGGCAAAGATCTACAGATATATCAACTCAGTGTCTACGACAAGTGTCGTTCCACTCCATCTATGCAGTACATAGAAAAACACATCACACAATGTCAACGGCAGCATCAAAGGAAAATTCTCCCCCCTCCGACGTCGCAGTGGCCGAAGCTTCGGCCTCAAAAAGCGCCGTTGTCGAACATCCAAAGGCCGATGCAGATGCTGTCGCAAAGGCCGAAGATCCTATAATCCCGCCTGCAATCCAGCCACTTCAATTGAGTGACGAACCCTCTGATGCTGCTCCTCACACAGAACCGGAGTTGATACCTCCCGTATATATCACAGGATGGAGGCTCTACGCCATCATATCCGGGTATGCAACGCTGGTTCCGTTTCGTCGGCCGCCTTGGCTAATACCTGAACCTCTAGATTGTGCATGTCGCTCTTCTTGTCCACGCTTGAGACCACCATCGTTAGCACGTCACTTGTCTCCATCACCAACGCTTTACACGGGTTTGAGCAGCGGGATTGGATCGTCACCTCGTATCTGCTTACTTACACTGGTAAGCCTGCACCTCAAGGTCTTCTTCTTGTCCATTGTGTTGCCGCCGTCTGACACTGGCCAGGATTTCTCATCATATTCGCCAAGTTCAGTGACGTGCTAGGCAGAAAATTCGTCGTTCTCCTGTCTTTGGCCATCTTCACGATATTTTCCATCGTGTGCGGTGTAATATCGTCCATGGTACAGCTGTAAGACAGCCCGAGCCGTTCGTCATTTGATATCGAAACTGACTTGGGAGGGCAGTATCATCTTCCGTGCCTTTCAGGGAGTCGGAGCGTCTGGCATATATGCCATGGTCAATGTGATTAACCCTGAACTGGTTCCGTCCGACAAATGGGGCAATATCGTCGCTGGCACCTCGCTTGTTCTCGTCTTCAGCTCCGTGCTAGGCCCAGTCCTAGGAGGCGTAATCAACGACCACTCGAGTTGGCGATGGGTCTTTTTACTCAAGTGTGTTTTCCCTTCCTCTTCCCCTCAATTGGACATATCGCAGGATTCGCACTTATCGTCCATGGTAGTGCGCCGACGGGCGCTTTTGCAACCGCTCTCCTCGCGTTCCTTTTGCCGTCCAGTTTTCCGCACCAGGGCCGCGGGGTAAATCAGCCAAGCATGCGGGACAAGTTCAGCGGAGCCGCAATCGCCAGGCTAGACTTTGTAGGAGCCGCCGTGCTGCTCGCAGCATCAATCCTTCTCGTCTTTGGCTTCGAGGAGGCCGGCTCAAGATATCCGTGGAACAGCCCCATCGTCATTTCTACGATTGTTTGCGGAGGCAGTCTCTTTTTGGCCTTCATTGCATGTGAGTACGTGGTTGGCAAGCCAAAGTATCCACAAGAGCCCGTATTCCCTCTGCGGCTGTTGAAGGATCGACACTTTGTTGGCCTGTTTTTGTGAGTCTTCTCCAACTTTGCTGCAGCGCCGAGGCGTAGCTCACCAGTTGTGTCAGGACCGCCTTCTTCACCGGCCTGCCGTTCATGACCGCCTTGATCAACCTCCCGCAGCGCTTCCAAGCCGTCCACGGATTGACTCCCTTTGCTGCGGGCGTCCATACGCTCCCTCTCCTCCTCAGCTCTCCACTTGCCGCCGCAGTGTCTGGCCCGTTGACCACCAAGATGGACGTGCCGCCTTTCTATCTGTTGCTATTTGGGGCGTGCATGCAGATTCTGGGCGTGGGCCTCGCTAGCTCCGTAACTCCTGATAGATTGAGAGACTTGCTGGGGTTCGAAGCGATCATGGGCTTTGGCTTTGGTATGACACTGGTGACGGTCCTCATCTATGTCCCTTTCCTGGTTGACCGGCGGGACCTTGGTAAGCATCACCTTGCAGCTGTCATGCATTTACCTGACGAATAAACATAGCCGTTTCAATGGGAGCCGTAACACAGTTTCGGACATTGGGGGGCACCATTGGCTTGGCCGTGGGGTGAGTGCCTCTTCTCCATCAAACATGTCGTCTCACGTTGTTGTAAGTTGCTGATTCGTCTTCCTATGCAGGGCGACCATTCTCAACAACCACCTCTCATCCAGTCTCCCAAACTACCTCACCCCCTCAGAGATGCAATCCATTTCCGATTCGGTTCAATTCATAGACAGTCTACCAGCCCCCACACGGACTGCCGTTCGATCCGTGTTCAGCGAGGGTTACAACGAGCAGCTCCGTACCATGCTCTACTTTAGCGTCGCCGTTCTCGTCTCCTTGACACTCATGTGGGATCGAAACCTTAAACGGGCCCGTGACATGAAGGGGTATTGAAATTGCTCCGATGTTGGAACGTTCCAGTGCCCGTACACCATGGGGATATGAACATCGGCCAAGCTTTGGGACGGACCTGCCCTTGGGATTGGAAGGTTCAGACGCCGTGAACACCTCTTGGAGCTACACGCAAAACTTGGAGAAGTAATAGTCAGTCCAGCGGGGGAAGCTGATGCTTGGTAGGAAGACCCAATTGGGGGCGGCGATGCACACAGGAGAGCTCGACGGATGCCCGGGGAACCGATGCAACGTGGGCCGGATCCTCGAAACACGCAGTAGGGAGTGCATGTAGACTGTAGTCTCAAGCAACGCCGGGAACATCTTCCGAGCGGCATTCTCCAAGACTCCACAACGGATAACCTCAAGGGGGAACGACAACACCAACTCTGCTCTCCTGCATGCGCCTGGCATACACCATCCACCGTCCTGCAGCAACGCATGGTTGGTGGCCCTTGAGAGGAAACGGCGACACGCTGCAGAGGCGATTCGCTGTCCTGCAACACTTTATGGCCGCCCGCAGCTATTTTGATTGCTTCAAACTGTCTGACATGCAATCAATGTCCCCGGGAACGTTGGAGAGGGGTGGAGAAATCGGCTGGGTAGAGCTGCAAAAGCCTCCAATCGTGAGTCTCGATCTAGCCAAGAGAAGGCACAGCAAGCTTAGACTTCAGGTCTGCGACGATAATTCGGCGATATTTCGGTGAGTGAGCTTGACGTCAAGATCTCCTGACTCGTTCTTGCTATTCCTGAAGCTGCCTTTCTCCTCATCTGCAAAGCCTGGGTTTAGGGACTTGGCCTGCATCGAGTGGTTTTGGAGGAATATGACCAACGGGCTAGACTTCCCCCCCATCTCACCCCCAGACTTTGAATTGCGGGGTGCAGAAACGCGGGGGGCGCGGCAGTCGACCCTTGGACCGGATAATGACCGCTCCAAAGCCAGGACCACTTGGACCCGGGAATATCGGGCCCTGTTGTGTGTCCGATGCTACTATGTGGGGGACTAGGAGTGAGCTCCGGCCCCAAGCTATCCTTACCATGTTTGCTTGGAGCTCTCTCAAAGAGTGAGACAAAACTAGAAGCTCCCAAAATGGGATATGCTGCACTGATTCGGGGTCCAAGTTTTGGAGTGCGGCTCAACTTGTATGGGAGACCAGGCATTGGGCTTCCTCAGACTCTCTTGGCAAGTCGGGCGTGCACTACTCCGCATGTCCCGCCAATTGCCTGCTCCCGTGGCAGCCGCGTTGAGCAAGAAAGAGACTATCATCGGGCATGCGGATGTCTGGGTGCTCACTTTCATTCTGGAGGGAACATCGGCAGTGAGTTCTCCTCCACCATTGATCTACCCAACAATTGGCAACGGCGTATCGATGGCACCGCATGAAGCTGATGGTCCTGCGCCTTTGGTGTCGGTGAGTGCGGGGAAAGCTGGGAGGGCATGTTGATCGGAAAGCATAGCCATGCTGCCATGCATTGGCTTTGGGTGATACACTTTCACAGACGCGCGTCGGTGATAGGTCGCGAGCCAACAAACGACACCGGATGACACGGACTCTGCATGCTTTGGACCAAATCACATCGCGAGGGCCACGGATATCCTGGAGGGATAGTCCATGGCTTCCCCTCATCCTCGCCCTCCCTGCCGGATCTTTGGTTTGAGATCCTGGAGGGTCTGGAGTAAAGTCGGGGTCGAGAACCATCCTGTCAGGACGACGAGGGGTAGCAGCGAGCAAGAAGAAGCACAGATGACTTATGCATTGCTTCCTCCCATCTCTTCATATCTATTTAATGACCGCCCCGACGGGTTGGAATTCATCTAGAACATCCTTCAACCTTTCGAACGCATTAGCAGTGTTGCAGTTGACCTGGCACGGTGTTCACGCCGCTTTGACTACTGCTGCTTGACTTCTTCTACTAAACCAAGTACCCTCAAAACTTCTTTTGATATCCCACCGGAAACATGAGTGGAGCTATCCCGGACGAGTTTGACATTATTGTCTGTGGTGGTGGCAGCTGTGGTTGTGTCGTTGCTGGACGGTTTGTCTCATCTATTCAGATCTGACAGTTTGTCAGTAGTGTTCTCCGAACAACACTAACATCCAACACAGACTTGCCAACTTGGACCACAATCTCAAGGTGCTTCTAATTGAGAATGGCGAGAGCAACCTCAACAACCCATGGGTGTTCCGCCCGGGCATCTACCCACGGAACATGAAGCTCGACTCAAAGACGGCTACGTTCTACGAGTCCAGGCCGTCCAAGCACCTCTCTGGACGCTCGGCCATTGTTCCTTGCGCCAATATTCTCGGCGGAGGCTCTTCGATCAACTTCATGGTCAGTATGATGTTGTTGCTGAAGAAAGATGGCCCACTGACTTTTGTTACAGATGTACACCCGTGCATCCGCCTCCGACTACGATGATTTCCAGGCAAAGGGCTGGTCTACCAAGGAGCTCCTGCCTCTGATGAAGAAGCACGAGACATATCAGCGAGCTTCCCACAACAGGTAAGTTGCCATAGCGAGTAATTGAACGGCATTAGAATCTTTGACTGACATGCCATGCGTTAGGGACACTCACGGATTCGACGGGCCTATTAAGGTTTCCTTCGGCAACTAGTGAGTTCAGCTCCCCGCACAGTCGAACCGTAATGGAAGAATCCGAAACTAACCGTCGTTACACAGCACGTACCCCATCAAGGACGATTTCCTTCGTGCTGCTTCGTCCCAGGGTATCCCTGTCGTTGACGATCTCCAGGATCTGTCAACTGGTCATGGAGCTGAGCACTGGCTGAAGTGGATCAACCGAGATGTGAGCTTATTCTATACCAGTAACAATGTCGAGGAATTCATGTATCAAGTACTAACAATGGCATTCAGACTGGACGTCGCAGTGACAGCGCTCACGCTTACATCCACGCAACTCGGGCTAAGCACTCCAACCTGTACCTTGCTTGCAACACCAAGGTTGACAAGGTCATCATTGAGAACGGCCGGGCTGTTGGTGTTCACACCATGTAAGTGATTCTGCCAACTGCTACTACCTACTTCAAATCTGATTGTGAATCATAGCCCGAGCAAGCCACTTGTCCCCAGCGAGGTTAAGGGACGCACGTTCAGGGCTCGCAAGCAGATTGTAATTTCCGGTGGCACTCTTTCTTCGCCTCTCATTCTCCAGCGCTCTGGTGTTGGTGACCCCGAGAAGCTTCGTCGCGCTGGTGTAGAGCCCATTGTCGACCTTCCCGGCGTTGGTCTCAACTTCCAGGACCACTACCTCACGTTCTCGACCTACCGCGCGAAGCCCGGTACCGAGAGTTTTGATGACTTTGTCCGCGGAGACCCAGAGACTCAGAAGCGTACGGTTTCAAATACCCAATGTACAATGATTGCCAGACTAACATGAATTCAGGCGTCTTTGATGAGTGGAATATCAAGGGCACTGGTCCCCTCGCCACCAACGGCATTGAAGCAGGTGTTAAGATTCGTCCTACTCCCGAGGAACTCGCCGAGTTTGAGAAATGGCCTACTCCACACTTCAAGGACGGCTGGAAGTCGTACTTTGAGAACAAGCCCGACAAGCCAGTCATGCACTACTCAGTCATTGCTGGCTGGTTCGGTGACCACATGGTGATGCCCCCCGGAAACTTCTTCACCATGTTCCACTTCCTCGAGTACCCCTTCTCCCGTGGATCCACCCACATCAAGTCGCCCAACCCCTACGATGCGCCCGACTTCGATGCCGGCTTCATGAACGACGAGCGAGACATGGTCCCTATGGTCTGGGGTTACATCAAGTCCCGCGAGACAGCCCGCCGCATGGACGCTTACGCCGGAGAGGTTGCCAACATGCACCCCTTCTTCTCGTATGACTCGGAGGCGCGCGCGAGAGACATGGACCTCGAGACCACCAACAAGTATGCCCTGCCCGGTAACCTGAGCGCGGGTATCCAGCACGGTAGCTGGACGCAGCCGCTTAACGAGGCCGAGAGCAAGGCCGACAAGATCAAGACTCTCACAGCTCACCGCGTTGATGCTCGTGATGAGCTCAAGTACTCTGATGAGGATATCAAGGCTGTTGAGGAGTGGGTTAAGCGCCACGTTGAGACCACCTGGCACAGTCTCGGAGTAAGTCCCTCAGGCCTTTCTGTGGTGTACGAATACTTGCTGACTATATGATTTAGACCTGCTCCATGGCTCCCAAGGAGGGCAACAGCATCGTCAAGCACGGTGTCTTGGACGAGCGTCTAAACGTCCACGGCGTCAAGGGCCTCAAGGTTGCCGATCTTTCCATCTGCCCCGACAACGTCGGTTGCAACACGTACGTCTTTGGGTCTCCGACTTTCATCAGAAATTCACAAGGCTAATGATTTCTTTCAGATATTCAACCGCTCTTCTCATCGGAGAGAAGGCTGCCATGCTCGTCGCCGAAGACTTGGGTTACTCTGGCGAGGCCCTCGAAATGAAGGTGCCCACATATCACGCACCCGGCGAGTTTGTCCTTCAACATCGTCTCTAATTGGATGGCACTGCCTTTGTTTGCCCCTACCTCCACAAAATTGGATGTATGTACGAGATCACAATACCTTGCGACCTCTATTGCTTTGTGTTGTTTTTAGTTTGTCGATAGCCAATTTCAATACTGTCAAATATACCTTGATATGCTCAGTGACGTACCTAGAACTAAAGTCTTCTTCAATGGATGTGGCTATTACAAGGTTTCGTAGCACAGGCTGTACTACGGTCGGATGTCGGCAACAATTTGTATCACTTCGGGAGTTTTTGATACGGGTCTATCTTAGCTCGCATGGCACCGGTGAAACAGGTGTCTGCATCTACTACTACAACGCAGATCTCATCTGTCATCTCATGTTTAGTGTGAGTCTACGCACGCTGGCGAGGACCGGCACGGATGGCCGGGCCAGTGGAAACTATTGCGTAGTTTGGCTGATGAGCTACCAGTTACGTCATGACTGGGCATGTCGTGATCTCATTCTCACGGTATTTACTACATGCTAGTCAATTTTAAAAAAGGTAGTTAACGTGTTACATTTAAGACACCTGCCAAGAGTATACTTGGCATCTGTAAGTTGATTCGCAAGAAGCTTGTATCTCTCATCCATTATCAGGCTCAACATTAGGAAACTCAATGTCAGACCCCAACTCTCCCCACATCAAATCGCGCGATACTCCATCTTGGGGCTTGTATCAGCGGGAGAATTTTTGGAAGCTAAATGAGGGCGAAGTTCCCCAATTTAACACTCGTGAGTCCCGTGGCAGAGACGCAATGCTCACCTTGGATCGAAACTGATCATACCAGACCCCGACAAACTTGAGGAGCTTGCCAAGCAGAAGTTGACTCAAAATGGATGGTATGGGCTCGCCGAGCCAATTCATTTCTTATTCTCTAATACAGATACAGGTACTATGCATCTTCAAACGCAGGCCTTTCACACACGCATCTCGCCAACCGGCAGGCATTCTTCCGGCACAAAATCGTCCCTCGTCAATTAGTCGACACCAACAAGCGTTCGACCCGGACCACCATCTTCGGTCACGAGGTTTCTGCCCCCTTCGGAATTGCTCCGATTGGCATCAACAAGATTTACCACCCGCAAGGCGAACTACCCGTGGCCAAAGTGGCTGGAGAGCTGG
The DNA here is from genome assembly GCF_030869305.1 of Colletotrichum tamarilloi. Classification (NCBI taxonomy): domain Eukaryota; kingdom Fungi; phylum Ascomycota; class Sordariomycetes; order Glomerellales; family Glomerellaceae; genus Colletotrichum; species Colletotrichum tamarilloi. The sequence continues at coordinate 99,871 of NW_026849466.1, forward strand.
GCATCCCTTACAGCCTCTCAACAGCCGGATCGTGTGCGATTGAGGACGTCGCTCAAGCCAATGATGCTGGGCGCGCTTCAGCCATCGAAGCTCAGTCCGCAGACAAGTCCAAGATCCCAGAGGGTCCACGTTTCTTCCAGCTTTACATGCCCCATGATGACGAGCTTACCCTCTCCTTGTTGACGAGGGCTCATGAGTCTGGCTTCACGGCATGCATTCTCACGACAGATACATGGCAGCTGGGATGGCGACATGACGACATCGCAACGTCGAATTATGCGTTTTACCGCGGTATCGGTGCTGACTTGGGCCTCACCGACCCCGTGTTCCGGACACGCCTCGCGGCTAAAGGGATCGATCCCCAGAAAGAGCCGGAGAAGGCTGCCGCGATGTGGATCGACAGTATCTGGCACGGCCGCGCGTGGTCCTGGGATAAGGCCGTGTGGGCAAGGGAGCAATGGCAGAAGATCAGCGGTGGAAAGCCATTCTTGATCAAGGGCATTCAAAGGGTGGACGATGCGGAGAAAGCGGCGGATCTAGGATTCGAGGGTATCGTAGTGAGCAACCACGCTGGAAGGCAGGTTGACGGGGCCATTGCGAGTTTGGATGCGCTGGAGAAGATTGCGGAGAGGGTTGGAGACAGAATTGTTGTCACGTTTGATAGCGGTATTAGGGGTGCGGCGGACGTGGTGAAGGCGCTCGCGCTCGGTGCCAAGTTTGTTTTCCTTGGGAGATTGTGGATTTGGGGATTGAGCATCATGGGCGAGCATGGGGTGAGGCATGTCTTGAGGGGGCTGTTGGCGGATTTGGATATCTTGATGAATGTGGCGGGGATCCAAAAGGTGAAGGATATTGACAAGAGCTTGTTAGAGTCTTTGCCCAAGTCTTATGGATTGACCTCGGAGAAGAGCAAATTGTAACTTCAGTAACAGAAACGGAAAGAAAACATTGAAATCCTCGCCTTTCAATCTACAGGTCCAAATTCCAATTCTACTCGACCGGCACAACATCTGATGAAGGACTGGTTGTCCTTAACGGCGTAACCACCACTGACCCCGCCAACTTCAACCCCTCCTCACCAAATCCTAGGCGCCTCTGATCGGTCGACGTTTGGTTCCACACTGGCGTTGTCGGCGTTCTTGAGAACACCATCGGCCTCGGGACTGACAGTGTAGGCTCACTTGAGCTATCTCCATCTACACTGCATGTCCTACTTGTTTGCATGTATCCAATGGCGATTAGGTACCGCAAGCTCTTCCTAAGAGACAATTTCACCGAATCCTGATGTTTCAGCTGGTCATCAAGCGTCATTGTCCCTGAGGGCTGACCGAGTTTGCCGCCGGTATCTTCGACAAAATGGAGAACTGGCCACAACCTGTGGCTTGGCCCTTTGGCGTTGACCTCTTCGTGCAAGCTTCTCAACCACAGTTTGCAGTCCGTCGGCTCTATTGTGTGGCCTGTTTCCTGTCTGACGATATTCCAGTACTCTCCCATGGTGAGACCGTTCAAGACCTTCTTAACAACATGATAAGCTCCGTTGCTTTGAGGGTAAAGACAACTGTCAAGAACCGTCTTAGCTACAAGATCAACGCCTGCGGCGGCAAGCCACAAGTCACGTTCGCTGTCATTGAACATCCCAATGTCCAATGCACTGGCGGTCAACCGCCAAAGGAAATCATCCGTGTTGGAGATGCCGTCAGAGGAGCTGCCCATAATCAAGCCAGGTTTGACAATCGTGGCCAAACAACCGAAGCCAGCATTGAGAAGTCGTTCAGCGTATCGTGCGACTAGGATCTCGGCCACAAATTTGGTCTGACTATAGGCCGGATACGACTTCAGCTCCGCTGCGATTTTCCCGACATCGTCTGGAGAAGTGGACAAGTGACCGCCTGATACGTAAGTCAGGCGAACTGGACGAGATGCTGTCGCTTTTGTCAACGCTGTGAGAATATTGACGGTCGAAAGGATATTGGCTGGCGTCAGCGCCTGAAAGTCGGCCATCCAGTTGACAACTGCCCCATTGTGGACAACCGCATCGATCAACTCACCACAGACGCTTGTGCCATCAAGTCGAGACCATGAAGCGTCTGAAAGACCGAGATGTGGGAGAGATAAATCGCCATGCCAGACTTCGATGCGATCAAAATATCCTTCTTGCCACCAACTGCTGCCACGAGCAAGAGACAAGAGCCGCTCAGTGGCGTGGGCTGAGTCTTGGCCTCTGACTAACACCACGGCCTTGTGATTCTGTGGTCGTTGCAAGATCTGAGCCAGCAATTGGTTCCCGAGAAATCCGGTGGCTCCTGTTAAGAGGATGATCTTGGGGGTATGTGATGTCTCAATCTCTGCATACGATCTTAGCAACGGTGACGCTGCGAGTGGTCGATCATTAACTTCAATCTCATGCATCAAGTCGATGGTGTTGTCATTATGCGACCCTTGCTGATCTTCAAAGACCAATTGAGCAATATCTCTGATGGTCGCCGCGCTGTTCATGTACTCTTGAATCGGGATGCTGACATTGTACGTTTTTCGAACGAATGTTGACAGTGAAATGACCTGGATAGAGTCCATACCAGCGTAGAAGGGGTTAAAGTTGTGACCACGCAAGGTTTCTGCTCTCTGAGAATCGCCAACCGATAGAAGCTCGGCAAGCTTGTTGCTGATACTCAAAGCAATGTGCTCGCTAGCCGCTAGCATGTCAGTGTCTTCCTGCACCATGCCACGTTCTGGATTCTCAGCAATGCACAGAGTCGAAGCGTAATCTTTTAATGTGCGCCGATCGAGCTTCCCAGTCGGTGTGAAAGGAATGACCTCGACTGGGATCAAGTGCGAGGGAACCATGTAGGCAGGAAGCACGGAAGCCAGTTGCTGTGTCAAGCGACCAGAAATGCCCTCGATGATGTCTCTTTTCGCCGCAAAGCCGAACACATTGTTTTCTAGCTGAATGAAAGCCACAAGTGACTTGCTTGAAGATCCAGAGAGGACGAGGGCGTCAACAGCTACAATGGAGCCCGGCGGCAATAGCTGTGTGAGTTGATGTTCCACTTCTCCGGGCTCAACTCTTTGTCCGCGCAGTTTTATTTGTGTGTCTTTCCGTCCAAGATAAGATACTGAGCCATCGGAACTCATAATTCCAAGGTCGCCTGTCTTGTACATCCTTCTGACAGCAATGCCAGTCTCGAATTCAGTGATCCAAGCCGGATTCGTGATGAACGCCTTGGCTGTCTTGTCTGGATCGCCTAGATATCCACGAGCAATACTCGGCCCTTCGATCAAAAGCTCACCGACAGTGCCGATTGGCGCCAGGATGTCATGATTACATGGATCGACGATCCAGGTAAGAGTGTTGGCTCCATGACCAATAGAATCTGTCTTGAACCCACCACTACTGATATCAGCGGTGGTACAGACACTGCCTTCGCAGGGTCCATAAGCATTGATGAGCTGCACAATCCCAGACCACGCCTCGATGCAATCCATAGTCATTGCCTCTCCACCCATACAAATAGTCTTGATGCTGGGGAGATCTTTCGGCTCAAGAGTTCGTGCGAAGGACGGAGTGAAGAAGGCCCAACTCGCCTGGGACCTCGAGATAAAACCAGCGAGGTCGTTCATCCTTTCTTCATCTGATGGTACACAAATGCAGGCTCCAAGAACGAAAGAATTGACAATTTCAATGATGCTGACGTCAAAGACATGAGCGGAAAATTGAAGGATCCTTGAGCTCTTGGACATATGCATCGCACTAGAATGAGCATTGGCAGCTGAACACAAGGTCTTGTGTTCCTGAATGACACCCTTGGGCTGTCCGGTGCTGCCAGACGTGAAGATGACAGTTGCGGCATTGCATGGTTGAACCTCATGGTTGGAAAAGGTGGCAATTCCAACTTCCTCAACCCTGGCGAAGAAGTTTGAGTCAACAACAACAGTGCGAACATCCAGCTCAGAGAACACATATGCATTGCTACCAGAAGCAACGACCACGTTCGCCATTGTTTCACGGACAATGAATGCTTTACGGTCTCGTGGATGTGCAGGGTCGAGGGGGACAATCGCGCCTCCCGCTTTGAGAATAGCAAGCATCGAAATGACGGTGTACATCGACTTTTCGAAGCAATATGGTACCATCGTTTCTGGTCCAACACCCAATTCCATCAAGACTCGAGCAAGCTGGGATGCCATTGTGTCGAGTTGAGAGTAGGTCAGAGAGCCATCCCATGCGAAAACGGCTTGAGCCTCGGGTTGATTGCGCACATGTTCTTCGAAGACTGCGTGAACGCACGTATCGACAATTTGGGGCGGAAGTTTGTTCCACTCCCTGACATCGGACAGATCCTTTTCGATGGGATTGCGAAAGAAATTATCCAGGACTTGGTTTTCGGAAGATGCCAGGAACTCAAGAGCGCTTGCGAAGTAGTCCACAAGGCGTTCCATCTCGGCAGCTTCGACAGACTGAGGATCGTAATTCACATTCAGAAAGACCTCGTTCTGCCCAAGATTGCACTCAAACATGATATCGTGAGATCTGAACTTGTCAAGGTCCTGAGGCCTGTGATAGCTGATGAATGGACCATTTTTCATGGCCATATCAACCTCTGGCTGTACGATCATCATAGTTTGAAAGTCGCAGGCTGATCGGCATGAAGGATTGATGCGAGCGATATTCTGTATTCCCATCTGCTCGAAAGGGATCATATTGATCGTGCTCATCTGTATGCTATTAAGCAAGTCGCGCACCGATGATGTGCCATTACACCGAATCCTCAATGGGACAGTTGCGATGATTGGGCCGAGGATGGACTCGATATTGTCAAATGGGGCATTCCTCCCAGACGATGTAACACCAAAGACGACGTCGTCAGAGTTGCTAAAGCGGCTGATGACCAATGCCCAAGCTGCACGCAGCATAGTAGTTGCAGTGGCATCCGTACTTGATGGTGGCACGGGGACCTTTCGAAGAACAAAAGCTGGTATCTGATGCTCCAGGGCACCAAACACTGTTGATGGCTTCCTCGGGAACGATGCGAATTGTCCTCCCTTGAAGACTGAGCTCCAGTACCTCGATGCAGATTCCATATGCATGCCCTTGAAGTGTTTCATAAACGAGGCAAAGGAAGTTTCAGTTGGCTTCAGAGCACCATGGAAAGCATCCCGTACTGATTGAAGGGTGAGGCCAACGGCCTGGCCATCAGTCACAGCGTGGTGCACCGTCCATACCATGTGAGAAGCATCACCTCCTGCATTATAGACGATGCCGAACCGATTGAGCGGCACTCCAAAGGTTGAAGGTACGTCCAAGTCCACCGCGAGATACTCTTCGAGATTGAAGCTTTCATTCCAAGTCAAATTCTCTCGGACTATGACTTGGAGGATACCCGAAGAAATGGTGTCAACCAATCGAACGCGGAGTATTCCGTGAGCCTCAGCGACAGTCTCCCAAGCCATCTTCAACCTTGTAATATCGATGTCGGCGGTGACGTCAAGAACGTACTGTACCAAGTAAGAGTTGGAAGTTGAAGAAGATAGTGCCATGAGACCTTCCTGTAAAGGAGTACAAGGAAACACATCTTCAATGTCTCCTGCGCTAATGGCACATTCGCAGGAAATCTCATGAAGAAGTTCACTAAAGCCTTCCTTGTTGACAAGCTCGAACGGCCGTACCTCAAATGTTGTCTTCTTGAACTCAGTTGCAAGCAGGCAAAGATCTTGTAGAGAGGGACTCTTGAAGATCTGAGCGACACTCAGTTGCAACCCTTTTCTTCGAGCAGCAGTTACTAGGCTGATAGCCGCAAGCGAGTCTCCGCCAAGACGGAAGAAACTACTAGTAGCCACGATCGCGACAGGCTGAATCCCTAGCACCTCAGCCCAGAGGTCTCGCATGAGACAGAGCTGTGGCGTCTCTTCGGCCTGCACGATAGCGTCGGTCTGGGCGAAGAGGTAAAATTGCTCGGCCGTCAAGGATGCGGCTTCACGTCGGAGTCTCTTGACGTCAGCCTTTCCATTTAGGCTCAACGGAAAGTCAAGGAGAGGGATGTAGATTGATGGACGCATCCATGATGGAAGCTTTTGAGATATCTCCTCTTCGACATTGGGGATTGCTTCTAGGAGTGGTGGGTGTCGTCGAGTCATGATATAGGTTGACGCAGTGTCTGGTCTTTGGTCAGATTCTCTCTGGAGACAAACGAAAGCGACGAGAACCTTAGACTGTGCCTTTGTGTCTTGGGTCGGTCGATTGAGCACATCCACGATGATATCCGGGGTGCGAAATGCAGCTCGGAGGTGGTACTCAACCTCTGAAGCCTCCAGACGTTGCCCAGATATCTTGAGTTGAGTATCCTTGCGGCCTTCGAAGTGAATCACACCATTCTCGTCGAAGCGACAGAGATCTCCGGTCTTGTAAAGTCTGGACCGGCGACCATGTTTGGCAAGCCAAGGCGGATCTCGAACAAAAGCTTGGTTTGGACCTTCGTTGTCCGGAAAGTTCAAGTAGCCTCTTGCAAGTTGAGGGCTTTCTAAAAGCAGCTCGCCGACTGCCCCAAGAGGTGACAAACGGTTAGGATCTTCAGGATCGGTAATCCAACAGAGTGTACCAACCCCGCGTCCGATCGCCCCTGCCTTGGAGGAGAGTGACAATGGGTGCATAATGGAAAAAACGGTGTTCTCGGTAGGGCCATACCCATTGACGAGATTGCGGCCTGGTGCCCATGCCTCGATAATGTCTTGGCCTAGAGATTCGCCGCCGACGACGACAGTCGTCAGTCCCGGAACCTCCAAAGGCTCCAGCAGACGAAGCACTGAAGGCGTAAAAAATGCCCAGTTTACCCTCTTCTCCTGAATGACAGCTGTGATGTTGTCTAGCCGCTCATCCGTGGATGGGATGACTATACAACCCCCGAAGGCAAGTGTAGTCAAAATTTCCGCAATCGATGCATCGAAAGTGTGGCGAGCATATTGGATAGTCCTAGTGTTAGGACTGAAGCCAGTTGCGTGCCCGTGGGCGACGACACTTGCAGCGCAAGCAGAGTGATCAATCATCACGCCTTTGGGCTCTCCTGTGCTTCCTGAGGTGAACATGACATACGCCAAGTTCCACGGCAAAATGGTGGAAGCGCTTTGCGAGATGGATGAAGGGGTCACTTGGAACCAAGAGCTACCCAAGCCAAGTACAATCTGGGAAAAGTGCAGCAGGTGCTGGGTATAGATCTCAGAACATAAAATAACTTTTGCCTGAATCTTTTCCAAAATGGAAGAGGTTCGCTTGTCGGGTTGCGAGGGGTCCAGGGGAACGAATGCAGCGCCCGCTTTGAGAACTGCCACGGTAGCAACGATGTTCCAAAGGCTCTTGTCGAAGAATAGCGCAACGGTGGATTCAGGGCCGATACCACGCTGACGAAGCTCTTGGGCAACTCTGGAAGAAGCCGCATGTAGCTCGGCGTAAGACAATTGGCCGTCCCATGCATCTACAGCTGGGCTGAGGGGAGAATCATGTATGTGCTTGTCGATCATCTTGTCCACACTGATATCACTGATATTGGTATGGTCCGAGGAGCGCTCATTCCAGTCGAGACACTGTTGGTAATCGCGGTCATTCATGAGCTCAATCTCCGAAACTCTGGAGTAAGGGTCTGAGACGATGTTCTCCAGCACCTGCCGAAAGGTAGACAGAATGCATCTAGCTTGCCAGTCTGACAGACAAGACACGGCGTATTCGCACTTCAATAAGATGCCTCGAGTGAAGTGGTCCCACTTGGCAGTAAAGAGCATTTCTACCTGGATAAGTTTAGTATAGTACAGAAAACATAAGCAGGTAATGTGCAGACAGCAACTCACATTTTGGCAGACTCCTTTCAGACTTGCCAGTGACGGTTGATTCTCAAATGTCTGAAGGTCTTCCTCAAGAGCAGAGACTGATAGCGCATGCCTGAAGATATCCTCGTCCACTGGCTGACTGATTTGCGGGGTGTCAAGTTCGGCTTGGAGTAAAGGTAAAATTCTGTCATTACCACTGATGCTTTTACTCCAAAGTTGCCAGGCCTTTTCTTTGCCCTGGAAAGCCAAGCAGATACGCTCGCTGGGCGAGAAAGCCTCTAAACATATTGCGCATGCAAGTCGAATGATCGAGGAGGCTGAGCATTGGGCTTGTTCTTTGAGACTTTGAAACTTGTGGTACTGGAAGAAAATCACCTCGACAGACCTTGAGGGTGGGCGGGAACCTAGATAGGCTGAAGCTGCCATTATTCAGGTCCTTTTCGTAGACAAGAGATTTAAATTGGTGAAAGAGAGAATGGGACTTGAACAGTACGCTGGTGCGATTTGGGAATCCCTGTGATAAACAAGTTGCAGACGCTTTACGAACCCAACATAAGCATTGTGGTAGATCAGTTCGAGGGCCGCCCATCTATCTCTTAAGACTTCCGCCTCCCAAATGGTCTTTGTTGACCATAAACATGAACATATCGACCATCGCTCAGGGGCACAGAGGAGACGCTCCTTCCGAGGTTCGACTGCGCCTCAGAGACGAAAATTTCTTCAACAGGCTGATTCCATCATCAGAGCATCTGAATTTGCCACGCCCCAGGGTAAGGGCCTGGTCACATACGCCCAACGCCCAACGCCCAGCGCCTTGGGGTGTTGGGAAAGTGGTTGCCTCACCTCCGTCCTATTGCAGGACAAGCTTCGTCACATCCTTCAAGATTCCTTCCTGATACTCTCTACAAATCTTGGTAAGTAGGCGACAGTCTCACCGGATTTGATATAGTCACAAAGCTAACCACATGAAATGAGGTCAGACTGTAGGCGATTCGTCAGCTTCGTGAATTCGTGATGGCCGGAACACCGCAGTCTGGGATTCGGACCCACGCCATATGAAGGTTTCGTGACACAAAGAGGATACTGAAAATTTGGAGACCAATCGAGACCATCGGGCACAGATGACAGGAACTTTTTTCCTCGAATGTGTACAACCTCTATCCTGTTTCAGGGGACGGTTAGGATGCTGATCCATCCGCGCCAATCTAGCCATATTCCTCGGGCGAGATATGTATTGACGACAGGCTAGCGTACGAGAGAGGCTAGTCACGGAACAGGAAGTAAAAGTCAACCCTGTGAGACAGAATTTATCATCTTTGCAATTATCTGGTATTTGCTTAGGTTGAACAAACACAATGCATAGCTAAGCTCATCGGCCGGGACTATTAGTCACCAAAACAAGTTATCAAACTTGAAGTCGGCAAGGCTCACTTTGAAGCTCAGATGAGACGGCAATGCAGCCTTACCATGTCGGCAGTGATCGATTGCAGCTGCAACACGCAGTTCAAGAGTGGGGCATGTGCTTCTTTGAATGTTTGTCTAGGCTAGGAAGCGGGATTGGTTCTCTGATTTTGTGGACGTTTCAGTCCCTTTCTCACTGCTTATCAATTCTGGAATTAGCCGCGAAACCAGATGGGATCTGTCAACCGAAATGATTATATGGAGACGAGACTCATACTTTACGAGGCTATGCCTTCTCCGGAAGGTGAGGACTGGCCACACTTATGTGATTCGGAAGTCCGATCCTACCAATCAATTGAAAAAGCAATTCCCTCATCAAGGTGATGGATGCACTCGGATGTGCAGGTTTTCAAACGTTCTCAATGGACCCGGTTGAAGGATGAGACCGCTGGTAAGCAGCTTCCTTTTCCGGTATCTTTCTGTCTAGGGTGAACGTCTGACTGAGAGTATCTCTTCGTATCTAAATGGGCTGAACGAATATTGTGCCGCAAGGATTGACGCTAAGAGTTGTGCAACCCATGTCAACCCAATGACGACACAGAGGAGTTCACAGACCCAAGGCTATCCTCAGGCCTTGGAACTGCTACGTTTCGCCCTAAGACTCCGCAATAGGCGCTTCCCTTGGAAACCAAACTTCCCCGGTGTCTATCCGGAGGCATACCAATCCTTTGTCTGTCGGGCATGTCTGGATCCAGGATGCTCGGCCGATGGGGGCGATGGAGCATCGTTGCTGATGGATTGGCCCCTCCGGTTCGTCCAAGTTACAGGTCTAGATCATCGAGGACGCCTTGCTAATCCGCGTACTTTCTGCGGGCTGGCATTCCCGTTAGCCGGGATGCTGGGCGTTGCAGCCTTTTGTGTAGGATCCATGGGCATGAGCATTAAGTCTGCTTCAGTCAGCTCTCAGGCTCTCAGTGGAAAGTTGCCACCTCGTTGTGGTTCGTAGAGTGGAAGCGGAAATGTGTTCTCTCTCGTTTAGGAATGTCTGACGGCTTGATACTCGGCTGTAGTTGCTCCCGACGCGATTTTCCTGCAAACTTCGCCTCGTACTCTCAAGCATTTTTCTATACATATACTCAAGAAACCCAGAATGGTTCTCTTAGAATCTTGAGTCTATTCATATGTCTCACCATGGCGCCACTACAATCAGAGAAGCCGGCAATGATTCAGATGGGCGCGAAAGATTCCCTTCCGTCAACCTCTAGCAGCTCGAACCGCGCTTCTATTGCCGGAGAACGAGAAATCATCCTTGATGATAAAATAAACAATGTACTTTCGACTGTCGAGAAGCCTAGTTTAGAGGCCGAAGAAGCAGCCAACGCAGACGAGACCGATGATGCAGTCGTCGAGTATCCCAAAGGCCTCAGGCTGGTTTTGATCATTTTCGGACTGGCCATGGCTGTTTTCTTGGTCTTCCTTGACATGACACTCATTGCTACCGCTATTCCGGCTATCACGAACCAGTTTAACTCCCTGCAACATGTTGGATGGTATGGCTCTGCCTACATGCTCAGTGTAAGACCCAAACTTCCATGAATCGCATCATTCTCACTAACAAATACTATTAAGCTTTGCTCATTCCAACTGGTCTACGGAAAATGCTTTGAACTCTTTTCTCTCAAGTGGACCTTTATGGTGGCCATCGCATTTAGAGAAATCGGGCTGGCTGTCTGCGGAAGCGCCCCCAACTCGATTGCTTTCATTGTCGGACGAGCCATCACTGGGATTGGTTGCAGTGGCATCATTATCGGCGCCTGGGTGGTTCTCGCACACAGTGTACCCATTCGTCAACGTGCTGTCTACACTGGATTTCTTGGCGCATTCTCAGGTGTCGGCGGCATCATCGGGCCCCTCATTTCGGGGGCGTTGACGGACAGCCATCTCTCCTGGCGATGGGCGTTCTACGTCAGCATACCCATCGGAGTTGCGACGTTGGCATTGATCTTCTTCTGCTTTCGACCACCGCAGCAACCCGACCAAGGACAACCCCGGACTCTCAAGCAGAAGCTCATGGAGTTTGACATTCTCGGGCTCTCAATATTCTTTGCTTGCATGATCTGCCTATTATTAGCCTTGCAGTGGGGTGGATCCCAGTTCGCTTGGAACAGCGCTCCGATGATTGGATTGTTGGTTGCCTTTGGTATTCTGCTTATCAGTTTTATTGGTGTTGAAATCTGGAAAGGAGACAACGCCGCATTGCCTCCTCGTCTCATGAAAATGCGGAATATCGCATTCGCTTGTTTCTACGCTGCATGTATCGATGCAGCCTACTACACAGCCGATATATGGCTGCCAATTTGGTTCCAGGCTATCAAGGGAGAGTCTGCCAGAGAATCCGGGATCAAGCTCGTTCCCTATGTTGGCGGAGAAGTTCTCGCCGCTCTAACCGCCGGCTACCTGGTCACTTACACAGGGTGGTACAACCCTTTCATGCTCGTAGCGACCGTGTTGGGGTCAATCGGTCTTGGCTTGATGACGACTTTCGAGCTCGATACTGGCCCAAGTAAATGGGTCACTTTCCCCGTCATCGCCGGTGTGGGCATTGGGCTGGGATCCCAGCAGCCGATGATGGGTGTCCAATCAACCCTCGCGCTTCCTGATATACCTGCTGGTACTGCCGCCGTCACTTTATTCCAGAACCTTGGGCCGGCTATCTTGATGTCTGTTGCAAACACCGTCTTTGCTAATGGCTTAACGAAGCATCTGCATGGTACAGGAGGACTTGATGGACAAACTATTGCGGATATGGGGGCCACGAATCTCAAAGATATGATTTCGAAGGATCTACTCCCGATTGTCATTGAAGCATACAACAAAGCTCTCAAAGAGACTTTTACTGTGCCGATGGCTGTCGCGGTCATCTCCATCATCGGGGTTGTAGGCATGAAGTGGGAAAAACTGCCTGGGTAGGCAAATAGTGCGATAACCTTCTCCAGCAACGTACACGAGATACTTGATCAATAAATGCATGAAGTTTTTCTTTATTTCACAGTAATATTATATACCTCAAGACCCTTGGATACGAATAATACCTTTGGCCTCTGAAGATCACGCGAGAAATCCGATAATCAGCATGCAATACTTTGAGCGGATCAGATTCACGATTGACTAATCAAACAGACGTAGATACAACGATCTCGTAAGGTATGAGACCGAAGACCTTTTGCTGCTTAGAATATTTAAACTCTTGTTTGAAACTAAGCTTCTATTAGGTTCGTTCAAGTTGCAGTGCTCCTTTCTTCTATTTTCCCTTTGGCTAGATGACTAACATCAGTTTCGAATTCCGCCCTTTTTGATCTAGACTCTGGACGAGAAGCGTGAAGCCAACTGTCTGTTCAAAATCTAGGCCTCGCCGAGCAAGCATTTTGTTTCTTCATTCTGTGGAGGATGGTAGTCTACCTAATGTGCTTAGAACATGTATAAACGGGGTTAGGCGAGAGATTGAGTCTTGCATATTATGGGCCGCTCTGCAGCGTGGTGCCTGAATGCAGACTTTCGTACTCAAGCCTAATCTCAACCAATCTCAGTCGCACCCTTGAATGACTATGGAGGATGTCAGATCTAGAGGATCAAATGGGACTTTGGTAGAGTGAGACGAAAGATATAACCAGAAAGAATTCTTCCTAGCGCCGAGTAGGATTAATAGTAAGACTTCCAATATAATGCTGCCAAAGTAGACCAACACAAATCTGACAGGTGAGATTCCTCTTTGGGAAAGATGAAGCACTTCGGCAGGGTTGTTCCGCGCATTAACTGCCGTTGGTTCAATACGCATGTCATTAAGCAAACATGTTTGCTACTCAGTCATCAGAACAGGAATGCTCCCCGGCAATATTGCCTCATCCGTGGTTGTTTCCTGCCTGGATCATTGGGCCAATGGTCGAAAGAGTACCAAGGTAGAAAACTTGCTTATCTTCTTCAGCGGCCCTTTCTTCCTTGTCGAAATGGATCACCCGTGCCCACATGCCCAGAAGAATATCACCCTTCTCCACAGTGTGGACTGTAGCCCTCAAGAGGTGACATGGTCTGGGGTATACAAGAAACGTATTTAAGATGTGTTCGGTCCAGCAGATTGGCAGAGATTCAAGGCTGAAAATCTTGACCTCAATATCATCGACACTGTTAACATGGCTCCCCTCTTCCGAGCTGACCAGATCGGCTCACTCATTCGGCCCGCCTTCCTGCTTGAGGAGAGGGGTTCCCTGGGCTTCTATGACAGCAAGTTATCTGAAGACCAGGCTGCTGCCACATCTGCTTCAATCAAGTACGCCGTTCAGGAGCAGCTGAAGCTCGGAGTCAGGCCCATCACCTCTGGCGAATATGAAAGAACCATCTTCTTCAGCGGCTTGTTTGAGAATCTTCAGGGAATGACAGTCAGAGACGATCTCAGGATTCCCCAAGACTTCCGACCCAACCTGCCTACCTTTATCGGACTTGCTAAGATGGGATATAATCAATTCCCCGCTGTGCCCGCCACGGGAAAGATCATGTTCACAGATTCGGCTTACCTTCCTGCCTGGGAGATGATCAAGAAGGCAGTCCCTCAAGAACGCTGGAAGGACTGTAAGATGTCCATACCGTCCATCTCCTGGCAACACATGTACCTTGCAAACGGCACAGCGTTTGCCCTTGGCGTTTACGCTTCTGACAAGGACTATTTCCTCGACCTCGCGGCAGCATTTCGTTCAGAGATTCAAGCTCTTTATGATGCGGGTCTCAGATCTATACAGGTTGACGATCCAAATTTGACTTTCTTCGTCACAAAGGGCTTCAGGGAGGGTCTGAGGGGTGATGGCATCGACCCTGAGGCCCTGTTGGACCTCTACATTTGGGCACACAACCAGGTCTTGAGGGATTTACCACCTGACTTGCATGTGGGCATACATCTTTGTCGCGGCAACATGCCTGGCCAGCCTTCTTTCGCCAAAGGATCTTACGAAAGGATTGCCGCCAAGGTTTTCCCCAAACTCAACTACCACACGTTCTACCTAGAGTTTGATGATCCTCGAGTGTCTGGACACTTTGATCCGTTGAGATTTGTTCCACAAGGGAAGAATGTAGTTCTTGGCCTCGTGTCGACAAAGGTTGCAGACCTTGAGAACAAGGAGGCATTGATCAAGAGGGTTTATGAGGCTGCTGAAGTCATGGCAAAGGCGCAAAGACGGGACGTCTCGGAAGTTCTAGCAGACTCACTCGCTGTGAGCCCTCAGTGCGGCTTTGCTAGCTTCAGTATCAACCAAGGCGTAACTACTGAGGACAGAATGTGGAAAAAGCTTGTCCTTGTCAGAGATGTGGCGAGGTCTATTTGGAAAGATGCCGTTTAATGGGGGGCGCCCGCTCCGAGTTAGTTCTAGAATTATATCGAATGCAGCCATTTTCCGACTTCATCTGAGTAACATTACTTGTAAACTGTATTTAAGTTTATTCCGCCATGATTTTGACTGCGATAAACCTTGGCATGCAGCGTGAAAACAAGACGTGAAGAGGTCGACTCAGCAGAGGATTGCCGTAGCAGAACGTTACGTACCGGCACAGGAAAGAAAATATTATGATGATAGCCTTGTAAACTCAGGTTCAAATGCTTTCGTGTCTGAATTCTCACTTGGCTTGTAGCACAGAAGAACGTTTCTGGCCTAGAATTTCGGGGCGTCGCTTAGTCCATAATGATTCTGGATCGGAGGCGGCGTTCCAAACAAGCGCCGAGGCCGAGATGGCAGGTGGGCCGGGGAACCAAGTCCCGGGCAACAACTTGGTTGATCGTCGTACCATGCATTTCATCCCTCATTTGGGGCATCTGCAATCTTTCGTTGGATTAATTGGTTCTCAGATGCACTGTATCAATCATTGAGAGATCCGAAACCGAGCAAGATGGGCCAGCACGAGGAGAAAGCCGGTGGACCACACGGCAGATCATCGCCTTAAGAGGTAAAGCCTGCCCACTTACTACGCAGTCCTTGTTTTGCTTGTCGAAAGCCATATCTGGCTAACATATCGCTAAGTATCATGGCATTGTATAAATCGTCGATGTTATCAGGTGTTGAGAGAAGTCGTCTTGCTAAACTGTCCGAGAGACCGAAGATGCGTCACATATCATTGTAGAAAAGCTGCTGGCCTGGGCTCTGGACCTCGGTATGGGTTTGAGCACTGAAGCGACTGACTTGAGGTTGATTGGGCGTTTTCAATGAAGCAGGATGTCCTAATCTCCATTAACGTCGCAAGCGTGGCCAATGTCGAAGTACCCTACGTTTTCAGTAGAAGTTGAGCTTGAAATTGATGGAACGCCATGCGCAAGGAGCAGCAAGAACGAACATTATGTAATCACAATGGATTGGCCGGCTTAAGGAACCCCACCATAGCTGCGCAACAACCTACAGGGATACTGACCTTACGGATACTTGCCCCGCGCGCGCATCGAAGCTCCCCACCAAAACTCAAAGCTGTCGCGATTAACTTCAAGAAAGTTCCGACGTCACTCTGCTATTTCTCGCGCCTCGCCGGAAGACGCCTTTCCATTTTCTCGAGGTTTCTTCGCCGACCACGAACAATGGCGACGATTGGAACTCTCCAGCGCATCAGTGCTGCCAAACTCTCCGCGCTACTCTTGGCAGAACAGGCTGCAGGCACTTCGTCTGTGGCCGTCGTGGACGTTCGCGAGGATGGTTAGCCTTTTCCTTGACCTCAACTGATTTAACCGCTTGGTTACACTGCTAACCTGTATTATTTTCGTAGACTACCTCGGCGGTCATATAAAAGGCTGTATAAACATGCCCTCCAGAAGTCTCGATGCCACAATGCCCACCCTCATGCGCCGCCTCGAAGGCAAGAAGACGGTCGTATTCCACTGCGCTCTGTCGCAGCAACGCGGACCCAGTGCTGCCCTTCGATATCTCCGAGAGCGTGATCAGAATCTCGCCTCTAATACTACTGCTACTGACTCGGCGGGAGACTCGGCATCTGCGGAGCCCCAGACAGTATACGTTCTCGATCGCGGATTCGTCGGCTGGCAGGAAAAGTACGGCGAGGACGAACGATTGACCGAGGGATATAGCAAGGAACTCTGGAAAGATGGTTACTGGATGTAAGCTTCTACAACCTATACTTGATGCTTTCGAGTCACTGCGCTTCTGGCCAAAAGATTGTAATGCCCGATGGCCCAATGGGTACGTGCTCGGCCTTTCGAGTGCGACTCCATATCCAATGGCTCGCAATGCCGTGTTATTATTGCAACGTTGATGTTTACCCTGAATATCAAGGCTCCAGCTCTTCCAAGCCAAGGGGCAACGTTTGCCGAGTCACTAGACTTGTTTAAGTTGTTTGGTTGAGTCAATTGGATAGGCTGGTGAATGTGCATTGAAAATTCGATTGTTTGATGTCAAAACGCGTGTTTCTCACCTTTGAGACATGTCATTTGATCGAATTTTCTCGCGGAAGAGCAAGTCTCATTTCTCTGTATCCTACTCTTCAGTTTATATAGGAGATTTGCAACGTCATGGGACTCAGCCTAACTATTGTCAACTGAGGTCTCCCAGTGCTTTTGACCGCCTGGAAAGGAGGCTATCAAGGTGGCCTAGTGAACATACCTTATTTTGAAGCTCAGACGTCAGGCTTGTGCTTGTCGATCAAGGTACCGGACATAAGTACCCGAAAACAGATGCATTCAACGGAGACACATTAATCTAAACTTATACATGTCTAGATTCTATTCAACTGGCTTTGACCTCGATATCTATTCACTTGAAACTCTTCCACGGCATTGCCTCAAATCACTCTAGAAGCGTAAGGCCATTTTTGCGGTGCTCGCACTCAAATTTCATCAGACCAAGAAGACTTAAGTTCAGCTGTACTTCAACACCGCTCAGAAAGAGGTAGTCGCCATGTATACTTCTAGAGAAATAGCCTTCATTGTCATCGGAAGCTTTGCAATACTGACCTCGGTCTTGTGGATTGCATTTGTTGCTCATGCGAATATCTTAAATGATCAGGAATCTCGACCAGAAAACAATAAGCTCTCAATTTCTGAGTTCGCCGCCGCCTGTTGCCTGATATTCTTTGGACTTCTCATCCTAACACCGCCGATACTGGCCTACAGCATTGTGGTCCTTTGTCTGGCAATTGCTGCTATTATCCCTGGCTTTCTCTTCAGAGCTTGCGTCGAACCCGTCTGTGGTCCTTTTGCTTGCAGCAAAACCGCAAATGTGGTCGACATCTTGGATATCGCCTTCTATCCTTGCCTTTATGTCCTCCAGTATTGGGAGGCCTATAGTATGTGGCTCATCGGAGACGAGTGGGAGGAACCAACGTCTGCAAAAGCTCCAATGCCGAAGATCAAGGGCTCAGAGAAGGCAATCGAAAGTCAAAGCGGCGAGCCAAACTCCAGGTGATCGAGGTAAGTAGAACAATCTTCTCCGACGGTGTATTTGGCGCTAGGCTGACAATACTCAGGAAACAAGTCTTTCCGACACATATACAATCCGTTGTGGTGCACCTATATCATGTCAAGAGTCTAAAAAGGGCACGATGAGATTCACTTCGACATTGGCAATCGAAGATCTTCTAAAGGCAGATCTTACAGACATGTCACCTTCCAGTATGAAGTCGTCTTGTCTTAAGGTATGAACGCGAAGTATCTAGATCAGTTTCAATTAGTTCAAGTATCGATATCTCCCTAGTCAGTTGATTTCGAGTCTCCCAGTGACAATAGTAATTCACCTTCTTTTCTTGTGGTAACCATCTAGGTGATGAGTGTCGCTCAATCCGCCTTGACCCTGGACATTTCAGGTTTCCACGTTGCGATGCAGCCAAGATGCCATGGTTTTCCCATCGCGGACGGAACGGCATATGATCTATTTCTTCGTAATGCTGAAGGAACTTACCTCTCCAGACCCTCGACAGTGTTGCTACCCCAAGGCGGAATTCGGCTTCACCCCTGTCATCTAATCCGCCTTGGCTACCTTTCAGAGTCAAGCCAAGCAATTGGCATTCTCAATTTCAGGCATTTCAGCTAGTTTTTAATCTGAATACTTGTCACGCGGTTGGTCTTTCTTAACTATAGGGTGCGCTCATGGTGTCTGCGCGACATCTCCAGCCATAATTCTACTCGTGAACCTAGTAGACGACTTGTATCACAGTTCGATAGACTCAATGGGAATACCACATTACGGTTCGTATTTGTGAGCCGAAATTTGAGTGCAGAGTACGCAAAGCTCCATCATCATCCTCGTGTAGAGTATTTGGCTGACTCAAAGAACTGCCACCTCAGCCAGATTAGAGGTGAATGAGTGTTGTATTTTCCCATCTTCACTCGGGAATTTGCATGCTCGACATCAAATTCGTGAAGCCGTTTCCAGTTAAAGTATTTTCTCTAAACATTGATTAAATACTATGTGCCATAGCCACTTCTAGCTACTTTGATTCCATGAATTGGCCGTATTAGATCCCAGAATGGAAGCGAACGCGGGTCGTAGACCATCGAGCGGGCGTGTCTATCATGCTGTCTCATAGTTCGTCTCCTTCAATTGGTGGGACTATCAGTGAGCACCCAGTGTCAGAAAGCCAAGGGAAGGAGTTGTTTTCAGTTCGGACCCAATTTCTGCGCCAACTACGGTGAATTTCGTGTCCCAAGGCTTCGAAAAAGGAAGCTCTGGAGATCATCCAAGAACTCTGTCAGCCATGAAGATTTTCCGCGACTCAAAGTCATTGTATATTAATGAACCAAGCATTCATACAACACGTGTGGATCATTCTTACCTGAGGCACGCCACATTGCTCGATGCGGGCCCCCTCATGAAGCTCCCTCGCTAGGCGTCGAGACTAAACGTTTTCTGTACCGAAATTCTTTATAAAATGTCCCTGCCGCAATCATCATGGGGACGAGAGTGCTACATCCCAATCCAGGATTCCTATATCTTCAAGATTTTCTCGTTAGTTTCATTCAACATTACTTAGAGCAATGCTCAGCAAGATCGGAGTCCTCACCGGCGCCTTGCTCGGGGCCCTTCCCATGACTTTGGCATGCTTGGGTTATGAGGGTGGTTTGCCCAAGCCCACTTCCAACAAACAAATTTCTGCTCCCATCTATGTCAAGTCTGGCGAGGTGTTTGACGGCGGTTGGGCCAAGTATGATAGAAGCCCCACCTCATGCAGAGAGCAGGTGGAAGGAGGTATGGTTGAGAAAATCCTCCTTTTAACTCAGACTTCCTGCCTTACGTTGTAGCATCCGTAATCGTACTTACAATTGTGTACCAACCTTAGGTGAGAAAGACACGGCTTTCGTTTTGCAGAAGGGTGCCACTCTGCGAAATGTCATCATTGGAAAGACGGCCGGGGAGGGCGTGTACTGCTTGGGAGGGGGGTGCAACATCGAATTTGTCTGGTTCGAAGATGTTTGCGAGGACGCCATCTCTATCGTGAGTCTTCTACCTTAAGCCTTTGAACGTTCTGAACTTCTAAGCCACATAAATCCTTCAGAAGAATGACAAAGCTGGTGACGTTACCTGGATTGTTGGAGGAGGAGCCTACCATGCAGCCGACAAGATCATCCAGCATAATGGCTGTGGTCGTGTGAACGTGAGTTGCCACGTACCCATGCACATCCGCCGTTGACTAATTTTCAGAAAAGATCATCAACTTCTATGCAAATGATTACGGCAAAGTCTATCGCTCTTGCGGAACAGTGAGCCATCCCTCCTCCCGCCACTTAAGAGTTTAGCAAAAAGCTCACCGCATGATAATAGTGCGAGAAGTGCGCCCGTGAAGTTTACATTGAGGGCGTGACTGCCCGTAATGGAGGTGAGGTTGCTGGAATCACCAAGGCCAATGGTGACAAGGCCACTCTAGTAAACGTCTGCACCGATGCCAAAACCCCTTGCCAGAACTACAGTGGTCCTGGCGTCAAGGACGGCCCTTGCTGAGTGAGTAATTGAGCCTCATTTTGTGCATGTTGTCTTACAGTCAGCATCCCTAGTATTACAGTGGAGGATCTTGAGGTTCTCCTTCCATTTCCAAAAACTGCGAGTCTCAATTGCAAAGGTGATGGCATACGAGACTACCTCATCCACTCATTGGAATCAGATCGTCTAAATCATCCGGATCAAAATCACAATCATCATCAGTGCAACGTGCATTTCTGTCTCCTTTAATACTGCATTGCCGGTCCCTAGAATCATGGGAGTATCTCGAGCTATTGATAATTACCCCAACCTACTATTTACCTCATGAATTGGGACGGCCAATCTTTTTTACTTTGTGGATATGAACCCTTCTTGTCATGCGGTAATACTGGAACTAGCCCAGCACCCCGCTGATGTTCAATAGTAGCTGAGCAGGCAGTTCTGTCATGCTGCACCTCCCTAGCGAATTCACAGGTCGTTGTCTCGATGTGGTGTTGGCTATGTAATTAGCTTCTAGGTGTAAGTCATTCTGAAGCCGTCATGTAGAGATCGACGGGACCAATCCACGCCAATTCCCACCATGTGACCATACTACCGTGTCCTTTGCTCCTAACGCCACGGCCAATGATAGGGGCTGTGATGACGAGGTTTATCTGATATAGATCAATCCCGTGAATTCCGGTAGATTCAATATTAACAGAATGCGGGGAAAATCAACTTAGATACGCCGTGTGGATAAGCGTTGCCGCTCCGAGTGGTTGGCATTACCGGGTAATGCTTAGCCGCAAAAGCCACACCTCAGACTCACCGAGCGGGTAATGCCCAACCGCGATACACGTCTCTAGGAGGCCAAATCCAATGTCAGTAAAAAGATAGAACAACCCTGCTGAAATTTGGCACTTCCGCGGAAGTGAGAATGTTGGTTAGTCCGATTGATCGGCGACTGAGAGCTGAAGATAGGGATGCCTCGAAAGATGGCACTTGTTGGAGTTTTGGTGTTCTGAATGGGAAGCATCAGCTCGAGCGTCCTTTTGTCTTCGATAGGCCTAATCAGTGCAGGATCTGTGAGGAGAAATGTTCACGATATATAAGAGCCAGCTGCCTCAAAGTCTACGCGAGATATTTACTCCAACGCATCATCAGTACCGGAAGTCAAACTCCAGGAAACAATACCTTATCTATTGATTACTGCAAGTAACTCTCCGTTCTGATTTTGAGAGTGATAAGAAGCTGACCAAGTCGTAGGATCGATTTACGCTTAAAATGGTCCAATTCATTCTAACCGAAGACCAAAAGGCTTTGCGCGCCAAAGGAGCCAAGGTTGCAAAAGAAGTCCTGACACACGCCTATGCAGATTACTCTAAGCACTCTGACCAACTCACGCGGTTTCGAGCAACTCGGCCCTACTACGGCAAGTTAATAAAAGAGGGATTACTCAAGGCCTTTATCCCCAAGGCCGCAGGCGGTGACGCAGATACCCTCTTGGAGACTGCCTTCCTTCTGGAGGAGCTTTATGCAGTCGAGTCCAGCATTGTGATCCACCTAGTCGGTAGTGCTTTAGGATTGTTACCTCTGGTTCTTGGCGGCACAGCCGAGCAGCAGGAGAGGTTCTTGAAGCCTTTCCTCTCCGGTGAAGGTGATCCCCTGGCAAGTCTGGCTCATTCCGAACCAGGTGGAACTGCGAATCACCTTGAACAAGGAGGGAAGGGTCTTGGAGTAACTGCCAGGAAAGAGGGCGATTTTTACATTGTCAATGGCGAAAAGGTAAGACATCAGTACAGTTCGGCCGAGCTAAGTCTAATTTTGCAATAGCTATGGACCACAAACAGTGCCGGCTGGGACGGCAAAGGAGCAGAACTTACGTGCCTGTGCGCACGGTATTCTGAGGACGACCTCTCAGAGAAGTCCGACGTCAACCCTGCAGACAATTTGATGGTACTTATGGTGACTCGAGAGATTGTGGCTCAAAACACCCCAGAGGCCTTTGAACTTCTCAGCGAACCTGAGCTCTTCGGGCACATTGCTGTCACTGGTCCTCACACCCGATACGCCAACTTCAAAGTGCCAGCTGATCACGTTCTTTTTGCCCCCGGCAAGGCCGGACCATACATCGAACAAGCCTTTGGCATCTCCGGAGCTCTTGTTGGGGCCATGGCAGTCGGTACCATGCGCGCCGCTTTCGAAAAGGCACTCCAATTCGCAAAGAACGACCATCGCGGCGGATCCATGCCCATTATCCAAAGACAGAGTCCTGCAGACCTGCTCATCGGTGCGAAAATAAAGATCGATACTTCCCGAATGCTCGTATGGAAAGCACTCGACAGCTTGGACAACGGTCCAGGAGATGCGAAATCTCGCTTCGAGTCCTGCCTTACAGCCAAAATCTACAGCAGTGATTCAGCAGTCACCTGCGTCTGGGACTGCATGCAAGTGGTTGGCATGTAAGTTGACTTTCGGTCTTGGACTCAGTACTTAAATGCATGCTTACGAAAGACCAGGACCTCGTACGCTGAAAGCGCTGGCTTCTCACGCCTTCTGGCAGATGCTGCTGTTTTCCCCTTGTTTGATGGTGGAAACGTTGGCATCAGGCGACGCCAGTTCCAAAAACTCATGTGTGAGGAGGAATACAAGCCGTGGGCAAATCTTTAGTCGCTCTGATGCGAAAGACACTAGTTTCTCGTATTCAATTGTATGTCCCTTCAAAGACTTCCTAGTTGAGGCCACCCAAACCATGAAAGCGGAGGGTGCTTAAGCTAGAAGTCTTGTGCATAGCACACCATAGCCGTCTCGGTTTGACCTATTAACAGTAATTAAATCATTCAAAGTGGAATGAAAATCCGGCGGTCTGGATCCTGGATTGCAGCGTGATTTCTACCTATTTATTAAGGTTCATCGGGAGGAATTTGTACTAGCAAGTACCGCAGCGACCGGCTCTCAATACGGGTAGACTACCTTGTTGGCATGACGATATTGTTCTGGCTATCTCAAGTGTTCATTTGCATTCCGCTCTCGCAGTCTCCACTTTGCTCTGAATAAATCAGCCCTTGGCCAACCGCGATCTTGTGTAACCATCACGATCACGTTTTCAACACAATCCGATTTCTTCGACAACTTCTTCTCAACTTTGAACAAAGCCATGGATTCTCATCTGCAAGCCTTAGTCAACCACTTGGTGATGATGGCCACCGTGTTCTCTGCAGTCGTGTTGGCGGTGTCCTTCATGACGGCGGCTATCGACATGCGTGAAGATAGCATCACACCACAACCTCAATGTCCAACCAGACCGAAACCGCGACTTGTCTTCTGGCTCCTTCTCTCGATTATACAGTCAATCATCATGCTCTTATGGATGGCTGGCTGTGTGTTGTTTGTGCCAGTCGCGGTCGTGCAGATGGCTATCTATTGCCCCATTGCGGTCATAGGCTTCGTCATCCAACAGACAAGCGGGCATCATTATGCCGCAGGAGTAGCTTCTAACATTTGGGACGCTACTACAAGTTGTGGGGTCGCACCTACAACCCTGAGAAAGCGGTCCCTTGATGCGACTCTCTGGCTTTCCGGTGGTTTCTGGTCAAGGCGACAGTGTGGGGATCCCGAAGCACAAGAGCTGATGAATAAATCGCCGTTCAGGAACGAGAACATGGAATATATTTGTTGAAGGAACCTTAAGGTCTCTTCTTGCAGCATTCCAGCTTTCGAAACGGCGAACATAGGATGTAACTGCGTACTAGAAGGTTGTTGGGACAAGAACTTGCATAGCATCGAGTGCCAAGCTTTACCATCTACAGAAGTTTAGCAAGTCCGGCTGTTCTAAATGGGATGATACGTCGTGTTTTTCGTCGTATGGTGGACGGTATAAAGCTTTTTTACCTACATTTGAGCCTGGGCACGCTCTTATTTGGTGTAATATAAGGTACTTTAGTCGAAGAAACCGCCTGGGTGTAGAAGTGTCATTCTTTGTCCATGATTGAAGTGATTATATTAGATACTTAATTAGTTTAAAATCTGAAGAAATCAATTGAACTCCCCGCTATGCAAATTCCACTATGTCCACGTCAAGTGACGCTCCCAAAGGCAAATCAATCACGGAACAATCTGTCAGCTACATATCCACTTTTTATCGAAGCCCACTATCGAAAGGTAGAGCATTCTCGCCGTGTAATTGTACGTAGTCATCCCAAGCCGCGCAAACCTCGCGAACATCATCAGGGATCTTGCTTTGTCGGACTGTCTTTGGCTTGACCAAAAAGTTGATGTAGAGACCAACGCTAGCGTGCCACGCAGTATGGCAATGGAAGCTCCAGATTCCTGGATTCTTTGCTTCAAACTGCACAACAAGATTTCCGTTACGCCGGAGAAGTTCCGTATCGGCGCGGGCCGGGTTCTTGGGATACTTCAGAGTGCCGTTGTAGAACCCATCCGATTCGCTCAGGATCTGGAAGTCACCGCCATGAATGTGCATCGGATGGACGGAGAAATGGTTGTTCAGCACAACACGAACATGGCGGACATCGTCAGGAATCGTGGCCAAGATGTGCTGGGGATCCTTAAGATACTCGGCGTGACCATCTACTGCCTCGATGTACAACGGGCGGCTCCAGTCGGCTTTGAATGTCACATTGTTCATCAGCCACTGATGATTGCCGCTAGCGTTTGATCTGAAGTCGATGTCGTAGAGAAGTGTAAGATCAGTCTTAGGGACACGCTTCTTGTAAATTGGCTTCTTCAAGTGAAGATCAGGCTACCAAGGCAGGTTGAATTAGCATGACGAGCTAGTTGGAAGGGAGATCAAAATAAGTAGCACTTACATCACCGCATGTTGCAGTGAAGCTTGGCAGAGGCGCAACAGTTTTGGTGGCTGGAACGACCGTGGTGGGCGTCTCGTCATAGTAGATAGTGCCCAGTGTCTCGTTAACTTTGGTGGCGGCACACTGAATTCTTGAGCGCATGTAGTAAGACCGCTTCGGGTCTCCATTACCCTTGACAAGAACTTCAGCTCTCATGCCGACACCGAGGATGATGTACTCCACTTCGTAAGGCTCTACAGGCACGAAGTCCATTGTGGTCACAATGATCTTGTGGCCGTCTATGGAAAAGATTTGCATAGCCTCGACACTTGTGTTGATCAACCGGAGCTTATGAACTTTGCCAGACTTGAATCTCAAGGATGCGCGTGGAGCATTGCTCTTGCAAGTCGTATTCGCGGGAGCAAGTGAGCAGTTGAAGTGATTCATTCCGTTGATCAACTGGTTATTTGATTGAGGGGCGTAGACGCTGGTATCATTACTGGTTGATATGGCATCAGAGGCAATCTTCTCGTAAGGGTAGTGATAGTAGTCGGAGAGTGTGACGGGGCCCAAGTCGAGATCGTATTCGACGTGAGAAGGGCCGTAGATAACCATAGGACCCCACAGACCTCCGCCATACTGCAGCGCATGGTGGCCATGGTACCATGTCGATCCATACGTGCTGGCTTTCCAACGATAGGTGAAACTCCCACCAGGTACAATGGGACATTGCGTGATACCGCTGACTCCATCCATGAGTCCAGTCCCTTGCTGGTGTATGCTTGTAAGAACGTTAGCATAAAGTAGCCAACGGCTGTGGGGACGTGATTTATTATGGACTCACCCATGCCAATGCATCGCTGTGCCTTCCTCCGGACCCGTGATGTTGTTGTGGACGGTGATCTCGACAATATCCCCCCAGTTCGCCTCAACGAGAGGCCCAGGGAACTGGCCATTGACAGTGAGAAGTGTTTGTTCTGTAGGCAATGACTATGATCAGTTACTGGCTAGGGGTAGGCGAAAAATGCGATCTGCCTTGCTCGATCGAAATAGAGATCATCTGATGGTGAGGCTAAGGGTTGATGTAACGTACCAAATCCATCAGGTGCTAGGACAGCCCGTTGTATCGTCCACTCGTATTTTCGCACGACGCCAGTGTCAGGCACATTCTCAGGATCAGATTCGCATGTGCGGTTACCCCACGGTGGGCTAGCTTTCTTCTCGCTCGATTTGGCTCCCAAATATCGGGGCAAACAGGTTGGGGTTGGCGTAGTTGTGGAGATACTCGCCGCAGTCCCAGACAAGGCATGCACTGTCTGTGAGATACCCGAAAGGAGGCCACACAAGCTTGGAGTATGTTAGCGCTGACGAAGAATAGGCTCGCGTGAGAAGATTTGAAATACCTCAAGGCCGCTGATACTGAAGGCTTCATCTTGTTGTCGAAACCAAAGGCAAAGGCAGTGATGGAAGGGTTGAAGTGACAGTCAAACGGACCGAAAAGTGCGACCCAGACGTCTGCGTACGACTTATAACTAATGCATCAGAACTGAAAACACTGCCATCTGACTGTGCATTTCATTTATTTGAGAAGGCCCTCACGGAATTCGTTTACCTGCCTAGCCGGCCGGCGACATTCGTGATCCCGGCGCATAGGGTTAGTTTGCCCCCAGACTTACGCCAAGGACAGAGAGAAAATAGAATGTCGGGATCCCAGGGTCTTACGGTGCTTCCGAGGTGGCACGCTCGTGGCTTTCCCGTCGGGTTGGGCTGAGCGTTGAACGACTGGGCAAGACGTCGAGCTGCATGTGGCTTGAAGCTGAAATGCCAGCAATTGAGGAGTTGCCGCACGCGGCCAACGCCACAATACCTGACATACATGGTTGCCATGCCGCTAAAGCACGGATCTGCCGGCATACTTGTAGACAACTTGTTTGCAAAGGTTGCTTGGTTTGATACTAAGGTACTCATCGCATAGAGCCAGGGTCTGCTGCTGTGCTTGTTTGCTGCCGACCTGCAATTTGCCTGATAATTTATTGGTGCCATTGAGTGATACCCCTTGCTGTGGCAAGTGTGCTAAGATATTCTCGACTACGCCACCTGATTGTTTTATTTCTGGTCTCGGAAACTTATTAGCTCTGTGTCACGTTCGTCGAAGCGTGGCACCGCACTGCTGGTTCTAGGGCTGTGGAACGAGCTAGGCTGGCTAGATCAAGTTGAGTGAGTCGACTGACTGGGCTCGCAGCGGCTTCCGTCGAATAGGAATAGCCACTTTGACAAAGGATTTAAGGTACGAGCTAAAGGCTGGCTCGCTTAAACTGATCTAGCCAAAGATGTCAAGCCGCTTGCATCCTACATCGATTTCAGCAAAGGGCTGTCAAGTGTCATTCAGATGAATTTCTACTTTCCGATTCTCTTCAGCGAATAGGGCGGTTTACTCAAAGACGCCATAGCAACTAGCCGATTGGCGCCAAGCTCGAAACGGCTTCAAAGACCCTCTGGCCCGAATTCTGGGTAAGCCACGATAGCTCTAGAGTGCGAGCTTCTCTGCCTGATATCCGGTGAGGGGGAAGCTTCCAAGATTGCCAAGAATGTGCCGCAATTTCCGGTCTTGGATGGAGGGCTTTGCTATGAGCCGTGAATAACATGAACGCGATGTGAGGGAAGCCCGTCGGAAGATTCTGATGCCATGGATTCGATGCGGGAGTTCGCCAACAGATATGGTGGCAAGTGATATTTCATTCTTTGGCAATATTGTATACTTCGAATTCTCACCCTTGCCCCCAATAATCTAATCCAGAATCAAACGCCCTACGCCAATCCCCCCCCCCCCCCCCCCCCCCGCACCGCCCCCCCCCCCCCCCTTCTTCACTCCCCCCCACTCGCCACCCTAACCAAACATCTTGGTTCCAGCAAGAAAAAACAAACAAAAACCCCCCCCCCCCCCCCCCCCCCCCCCCCCGAGACTGGGAAACGCCATCCCGTGCTTTTGCTACAGCAAGCGCAGTTGCATCAGATAAAAATATGGTATCCTTGAAGAAAGATGAAAAGGAAGGTGAACGAGAGTCTTAAATCCGCCAAAAGTCTTTCTGTCCAACCTGCTTTATCTTCGCAAGTGCAACCAAAAGGCCACCCAGCAGCATGGAAGCGCCAGCAAATAGTTGCGCATAGAGGAAATCGCCGTGATTCAGCCCAACAAGACTTCCGCCAATGGGTGGACCAGCGAGACAAGCAAAACTGACAATGGTGAAGACCATGCCGATGCGTACCCCGAGCTTTGACATGTCCGACGTGACCTCGCCCATCGATGCCGTGAAGAGCGTCTGCACTGCGTTGGCGGTGAAGGCGTATGCAATGACCCAGGCGTAGAGTCCAGCCATGGAGCTCACGGCGATCCAGGCAAAGACGTTGAGGCTACTCAAAAGCAGTGATATAACGAGTGTTCTGAGAGGTTTGATGCTCTTGTCAGCGAGGTATGGGGGCACAAGTCGACCAATTATGCCCACGGCCGACATGACGATGAGGACAGTCAAGGCTCCGCTGTCATCGAGGTTGAGCTTGTTGCGACTGAAAAGGGGGACCTGGTGAGGAAGATGTTAGTCTATCATTTCTGATGAAAATGGCAAGAGACAATCCGTGAAGATACGTACATAATAATATGCGAAGTAGACGCCCAACAAGGCGAAGAACATGCCAACGGTGAATAAGAGGTACGGCAGTTCCTTGAAGGCTGACAGTTCGAGCAAGGGACCACCCTTGCGGGTCGCAGCTTTAGGTCGCGCAATGAGGTAGATGACGATGCTGTCAGCAAGAACCAAGAAACCCATAGTGCGAAGCGTCCACTGGATTCCCGTTCTTGGGATCATCTCACGAGCGATGATGGTAAAGATGACGGCACCGATGGGAGCACCGCAGGAGCTGATCCCGAGCGCTAGACCCCGCCTCTTCGTGAAGTATTGCGAGACCAGCCAGACGAGCGCGGTGAAGTGCATACCGTTGCCGATACCCGTGGCTATGCCTTGTGACAGCAAAAAGTGCCAGTATTTGCTGGAGAATGAGGCTCCAAAGATGCCTCCGACTTGGAAGACGATGCCGGTGATCAAGGTAATTCTGAAGTGGCCGGCGTCGATGAGTCTGCCACTCAGGGTTCCTAGGAGGAAAAGGAGGAATATTTGCATCGAACCGATCCATGAGATGTCGGAGGTTGAACTGTCCGGTAAAATTTTGACGTATGAAGCCTGGAAAACACCAAAGGCAGTGATGAAACCGAAGCCGTCTAATACGAGCAGAAATGCGACGAGGACTTGGAGCCAGCCTTGGAAACCACCGTCTGGCCCGTCAAGAACGGGAGGAACTAGTTCAGCCTTTTCTTCGTCTGCCTGTAGTGATCGTTGTTGGCCTTCGGAAAGGCTCTGGCTTTGGGGTCGGACATGATGCTCGTCGTTGTTGGACATGATTACTTGGTTGTGGTTGTAGTTTGTGGTGTGGGCGTGGTGCTCGGAAGGTGCCAGTTGATGGTGCTCATCGTATGGCACGCTTTGGACGATGGGCAGAGTTGGGAGATCTTTCTCCATCATGGCGACCCGAAATGTGAGCAACTTGAAGCTAGTTGGTCCAGTAAAGTTACCGAAGAATGGGAAGCAATTCGAGGAATGAATGCCAAACTTTCGATTGTGGATCAACTAGAACAGAAAACGAGGGGTTATCATGTCGACAAAAGGAAATCGAGATGCTCAAGACGCAGAATGCTATACCGAGCCATTGGTTCTTTTACGGCAAATCGAAAATAGCTACCCAAAGTCTCCGGATACGGCATGTAATTGAGT
Source organism: Colletotrichum tamarilloi (assembly GCF_030869305.1). NCBI lineage: Eukaryota > Fungi > Ascomycota > Sordariomycetes > Glomerellales > Glomerellaceae > Colletotrichum > Colletotrichum tamarilloi. The sequence continues at coordinate 129,643 of NW_026849466.1, forward strand.
TTACCAGACCAGCGCCTCGCTCACGGCGCCGGCGATACCAGCTCAGCCTGGCTGAATAGGACACACAACAGAGATGACCGGAATGCGACGGGCGAACCAACAAGCTCAAGACACATTTGGTGATGGATCATTTTCCCAGCTTCCCGAACCTAAAATCGGATGGGCTTAGCTCGAGCACTTAGGCCAGGACTAATCCAGACGTGTCAATCCATTGGCTGACCTGCTCTGGGACTAGTAGCCGACAGCCAAGTCAAGCCTCTTCAGCCAAACGACACGGTTAGGGCTAGGTTGTGTTACGTTCCAAAAGCCTCCAAACGTGGGAGGGCCTCCACAAGATTCATGGATACCACCAAGTTCCCATCTGCTCTTGGCAATCATGAAAATCAGGGGACGCACGCGCGAGCAGTGGGTAAAGCTAAGGATTCGTGCCCATCATGCCGGTATAGCCGGTGTTGACCTAGTCTCATCGCCGACACGAGGTAAGACAATGCCTTTTGCCTCCAGCCTGGGACCATCAGGTGTGCTTATTTTGAGTCAAGTCAGGTAAAGGTAGTTAGACCATTGAGAAGGGCAACGCGTACCCTCGGCCGCTCTGCAGGTGCATGCAGACACGGCCACTCCCATGTAACGATGCATATCCATGGCCAGACTCCAGCCTTGGCTTGTGGTAGCTCAGCCTAGACGCCACGGTGCACTGCGATTCAAGCCCGGGCTTCGACAATGGGAAAGTTTCCGAGTAGCGTCCTGAATGCATGCGGAATACTACGAGATATCCAGATGGCATTCTCTGAGGAGGTCCCTACCTATTCCAGGTTAAAGTGAATCTCAAGTATAAGAAGAATCTCCAAGACCAGCCATGGTTGATATCGATTATCTACAACCCAGATCATCCTCTTCCTCTAATACGATCAAACAACATTTCCTTTCTTCCTTCTTAAGTTCATTGCCATCGTCTTCCGGTATTCGCTTTCCCTATCTCTCCTCAATTCCTTCTCCCATACCTAAGCAAATCATCAAAATGGCCATCTCCGCAGCAGACCCCGTCCCCGTGTCTCCCACGGACGCCAAGAAGCCGGCAGCCTCCACCGGAAAACTCATGGCGAGACCGGTTCTCCAGCTCCGTGCTCCGACCTACAGACGCCCGAGTCTTGGCTCGGAGCTCAAGAGCCCCCTCAGCTCCATCTCTCCCCTCAGTGTCTCAGACTTAAGAAGCCCCCTCAGCCCTCTCAGGCAGATGCGTGTCGAGTTCTCCGACCTTGAAATCGGTTCTCCCATTGACCCCGTCGACCTGCAGCCTCCTGAACAGACGTTGAGGAGCCCTGTCAGCGCAACGAAAAGTCCCTTCAGTGCTTTCCATAGCCCTTTGAGAAATGCCAGCATCGATGCTGTCATCGACGATGTCGTTGAAGGAGGTGAGCTACATCCATCATTGTTGCTTCGAGAGCCATCCAACTAACACCCTGGATATAGATGCCCCTACCATCACAGAGACACTTCCCACACCTCCCCTCGAGCAGTCTTCTGAGCAAGTCGCTCACAAGATTCTGGACGTTCTCCAAGCATTCGGAAGACACATCATCCCCGAGGGCCAGGAGAACCACGAGTGGCTTGGACGCAAGATGTTCCACGGTCGTGTTGAGGAGTACGTCAAGAAGGGAGAGTCAGTCAAGATGATCATCCCTGCCTTCCCATGGAAGAGCATCAACCGCACCGACAAGGTGACGGGTGTTCTCCCTGATCTAGGAGAGGACCTGGCCCTTGCAAGACTCAACGACCTCTGCGTTGAGATTGGCAAGGTCTACACCCATGGTGCCGAGGTTCACATTGCCACTGATGGTTTGGTCTTCAACGGTAAGCCCTTTCCTTCCTGGATAGCTATACTTGTGTGTCCGATATCTAACTCGCCGATTAGACGTCGTCGGCATCTCAGACGACGAGACCTGGGAGTACGGCGCCACTCTCATGGACATGGCAGCGCAAAAGGGCTACGACGGCATCAAGCTCCTCCGCGTCATGGACTTCCTCGGCCTCACCAACGAGAACGAGCCCCTCACCAAGGAAAAGTACATGGAGCTTGTCGACGAGAGCCGCAAGACCCTTGAGGCTCAATTCGGCGACCCGGACAAGGACGTCCGCGCCCTCATGGAGACGGACAACGACACGCTCATGACCTACCGCGGCTTCATCCGCTTCCTCGAGACGGATCTTCGCAACAGTCCCGTCGCGGCCCACGCCACCTCGGGTCACAAGTACCGCAAGGTTGTCAAGGAGGTCGCCATGAAGATGATGATGCGCGCCGAGTCCTTCACCAAGATCATCCTCGCCACCTGCCCCGACCACGTCCGCCTCTCCATCCACCCCTCCAGCGGCGCCGTCAAGCTCTCCATGCCGCTGCTGGTCGAGAAGCACAACCCCGACGGCTTCCCCCGTACCCCCTGGCACAGCTCCATCGCCGTCTCCCTAGACGGCGGGTACCGTTCTCTGCACGCCAAGGACGTCCGCGACACGCACGACTTGGTCATGAGAGACGGCCGTCCTTGGTGCTTCCGTGAGAAGTCTGAGCTCTTTGAGCTCGGCGAGGATGTCGAGATTGAGCACCTTTACCCCACTGGGATCGAGGTGCGCCCTCGCGAGGAGAAGAATGGTGAGGTCAAGCTCAACGAGGCAGCCCGCGAGAAGCTGGTGAAGCTTGCTCAGCTTCAGCCTGTAACCGTTGTCGGCTTTGAGAATGCGCCTGAGTTTGTCCTCGCGGGCCAGGAGTAGACATAGTACCCGGTCTCAGTCTAGCATTTAGAGGAGGATCGGCGGTTTGCATTGCTAGGGCATCATCAACGGCATCATCGTGGAAAAGAGGTGGCAGGAGAATATGATTGTACGCAGGAAAGGGTAGCTTGATAGGCGCCGATTGCTGCCAGGTCACACGGAGTCGGGCGTTTTGCAGTTGCTTTTCTCCCTCCTTTACAACGCCGCAAAGGCAATCAAATTATAATACATCAACATTTTTCAAACTTGTGTTGCGGAGAGGAACCTACTATGCGCGATTCCATCAATTGTTTGGTCAAGATTATGGTGGGTTGCGGTGGCTCAGTTCTCGGGGTAGTCTCCTCAAGAGTCGGCGGGGTGGATTTCTCGGGGTCCGCACATTTGATCTACTCGATTCATACGATGAGAGCAAATGTCAAGAGCCCGGATTATTCTGCACTGAGCAGTCAATCTTCTATTTGTTAAGTTGGTATTCTACGCCTGGTCCTTAATCTCCCGTTTTATCTTTGTAATTGTTCCCGGTCCGCCGTACGTCAAGCCAGTGTACACCATGGCCACGCTGGCGCCCGCATTGAGGATCTTGAGCGCCTGCTCTCCATTTGTAATGCCGCCTGTCGCGAAGATGACCTTTCTCGGTGTATCCTTGCCCTCGATCAAATCGTGAAGCTTGCCGGAGAGGGAGCCGTCAACATCAGGAATAGCAGCCGCCTCCTCGGCCGAGCCGGTCTGGAGGGTCTGGGCATCGAGTTTCTTGCGATATCTTCCGACCAGATCCAGGGTTCTGCTGTACATGGCGGGTCCCGAGTAACCACCCGTTTCCTGCAGCGCCTTCTGCTCCTTGACAGTAAGCTTGACGCCTTGGGGAACGATGCCTGTGCGACGGTTGGTGGTGTTGCCCACGATGACACCGTCGACACCGCTGCTGCAGACAGCCTGGACGATACCCTCAATTTGGGCATCCTCCTCCTCATCAGGGGAGACCTTGACCATGACCTTGGGGGCGACCTTGCGGTCGACCTTGCGAGCCTCCTGAACCACGGCACTCAACAGCCTCGTCAGAGGCTCGGTGGCCTGCAAGTCGCGGAGACCAGGGGTGTTTGGGCTGCTCACGTTGACCACCAGGATATCGGCATACCTAGCAAGACGTTGCACGCAGTAAACGTAGTCCTGAGCAACGGCATTGACATCCTTTTGGTCCGTCTCCTTGTTCTTGGCAATCTGCACAGCCAGCAATCTGCCGGGAAGCAAACTGCCAGCAGGGACACCAGCCTCGCCGTCCAGAACCTCCTGCTCCGTCGCGCCAACCTTGCGAGCGAACTTGCGCACGCGCTCCCTCAGTGTGATGGCCATGCTGTCGGCACCCCGCGAGTTGAGACCGTATCGATTGATCATGCCGTCGAGACTGGGAACGCGGAAGACACGCGGGCGAGGGTTGCCGTCCTGCGGACGGGGCGTGCAGCCACCAACCTCAACGATGCCGGCACCGAGGGCGAAGAGGGCGTCAGGAATGTCGGCGTGCTTGTCGAGGCCGGCGCTGATACCGATGGGGTTGGACAGTTTCATTCCGTAGACTTCCGTCGCCAGAGCAGGGTGTTCGGCGAGGGTTCTATCGCGTTCGCGGATGTGTAGGCCGAGATCGTAGAGAGTTTTCATCATGCCAGTGCCGGCGTGGTGAGCGTCCTCGGCGTCGCTCCATGCAAAGCGCATCAACATGGGTGACAATGCGTGGATGGAGGCCCTCGTATCGGTTACATAGAGATAGGAGACGTAGAGGGAACCGACGAGGGCAATGCTGTACAGGCCAGTCTTCAGACCCGAACCGGCCTGGGATTCCGTCGAGGAGCCGGTGCCATTAGAAGCATGACGTCGGGGGATGTTGCTAGGGAGTCTGGGGCGGACGGTGGTAGGATTTCTGGCGGATCGGAGGGCGGACTGCACGCGGCAGGATCGCAGGCAGATGGACGCCATTGCAGAGAAGAGTTGCCGGTCCTGGCCAGCACTCAATGGCTCAGCGTTGGGTAGGTTTTGAGGGTTGTGATCTGGACGAGGTCAAGGGTCCGAAGGCGGAATGGGCGCGAAGTTTGGGGTGCACATTTGGCGTCGCTCTGGCACGGAGGGTACAGTGTCAGTACAGTGTCGGCTAACACGGTACAAAGTCTAAGGTATTTTTTTCTAAGAATAAAATCGTATCAGATCATGACGTTCTCCATGTCTGTATGGTCCGTCTCCGTCTAGCCCAACGCCGTCCCGATGCACTACAAAAGAAAATGATGCTACCAAAGAATGTCTAGGATATCTATGCTTTCCGCTCCTCTCTTCTACGTCGTCAAAGTTCAAGCCTCCATCTTTACCGAACTCTCGTGAGCAGCGATGGCCGGCACCGCATGCGATCTCTCTTGTACTTCCTCTGCCTCCTCGACGACCTCAGCCTGTCTGTTCAAGAAACTCAGATAGGTCTGCCATCCGACAGCAATCACGCCCGAGAAGACGCTGCGGTATTCCATCGGGATGAAAGAGAAGCTGAAGGCCGTCACGGCAGGCCACAGCTTGCACGAGTTAACAATACTCACGGGCACACATTGTCGGATGCGGTCGATGATTTGGTCGAAGTTGTCGCCAGCAAGGAACGCCTGCATGCCGAAGAAGTACGAGTTGAATATGGGTGTGAAGCACACCTGGTTCACCACGACCTTTGTGGCCAGCGAGAGGAGCCTCGAGGCATAGTTGAAGTTCTGGGAGAGGAAGATGAACCTGCCAAACACAATACTGCGTCAGTCGCTGTTCGAATAGACGGAAACCACACGGGAGCTGCGAGCACACGCACGAGCACGAGCACGAGAACGAGAATGACCGAACCTACCATTTATAACTGGGAATAGAAGAAATGGCGCCAATGATCAGGGAGCGCATCGTCCGTTCTGGGTTGTAGTCGTTGCCGCTCATGTTCTGGGCCGAGAGGTCGGCGCAAAAATAGATGACCAAGGAGCTGATGAACTGCGTCGTCAGAGGCCTCTTGCGCTGGGCTCGGGCATAACCCTCCCCGGCGCGGGTCAAGGGCCCGAGACGCTGCCATAACGGGATTGTGGTGATGGTGTTTGGCACGGGAATAGGATCCTCTGCCCTCTTCGGCTTGGGTACTTCGGAACTGGAGTTGGCGCGGCGCTGTTGCTGCTGTGCCAAGCGATTTCGCAATCCTTGGGCTCCGAGTGTTTGACGGCGCAAGAACACTCGGAACAGTGTTGTGGTCGTTGCCATGCTCGGTTCGGTTCGGTTGTGAAGTATGGTAGGTGTTATTGAGGGATCATAGTCGAAGTTGTCGAGGGAGAGATTTGCAAGACGTCTCTCCGTCCAAGGTAATCTACTCTTGGTACTTTACCTACTGCGCAAGGAAGGGTATGCCGAGAAGTATGGCCGAGATGATGCCCCAAAGGTGTAGGGCGGCATGGACACACGCACACACTGTCACACACCCTCCCAGCACACTCATTTGAGAGTCACCCACATCCACCCACCCTGGACTTCCCGCCTGTGCCCGCCTGGACCCCTGAAGAGCAAACCGGGAAAGTGCGGCAGTGGCATTGCCGACGCCGATGGCGGCCCTTCCGTTGGGGTCCGGGCCCTGCAAGAGTGGGCCCTTTTGATGTTTCTCTTCTTGTTTCTGTTTGGTCCGTTGTTGCGTGCTTGTACCTACTCTGTGCTTGTACCGGTACCTTACGTAAGGTCGACTTAGGCACGTGCAGCTGCCAGGGGTGACAGGCCCTAGCTTAACGCCTATGCATCGCCACCCGTCGCCATCCGCATGACCCTTACCACCAGCTGGCGTCCTCCCTCAGCTGCCCCTCCCCCAGATGTCACTCGGGAGCTGGCGGGGCACCTGTGTCCACCTGCGCACCGCACTTGACTTACACACCTCTAATCACCAAGCCGTATGCTCCCGTCTCGTGACAGTTTGCCTTCTTCTACTTGAGCTTCTCAAAAAACACCAGGATTGCTATCAAATCATCTCTTCGTTTGTCACTAAGTCACTCAACAAGGCGTCAGTCGAACTCATCATGGTAGCACCCTAGACTGTGCCCAAGTTGTACAAGGCTGTAGGGCTGTAATACATCTCTCCCGTCGCCTCTACAGCACTTACCTTTGGTTGCCTTGCCTGGTCTGATTACTCCATACAGAATAACAAGGCTTCGGTACCGAGATCGAAGGGACGAAGAAGGCACCACAGACATCACCATCAATATGTGGCTTCTCGATACAACCACCTACGAACCGCGCATGTTCATCATCGGCAGTACTGTGCCCCCCTACGCCATCCTCTCCCATACTTGGGGATCCGATGAGGTGACCTTCCAAGACATCCAAAACCTGCCCCTGGCATCCAAGAAAGCCGGCTTCATCAAAATTCAGGGATGCTGCACTCAAGCACTGCGTCACAACATTGGATGGGCCTGGATCGACTCCTGCTGCATAGACAAAACCTCCTCCGCAGAGCTGTCCGAAGCCATCAACTCCATGTACACCTACTACCTCCTCGCCCGTGTCTGCTTTGTCTACCTCGCCGACGTACCGCCCCTATCCTCGTCCCCTCCCATGGACCGGCTCTCATCACTCGCTTCTTCCAAGTGGTTCACCCGCGGTTGGACACTCCAGGAGCTCATCGCGCCCCGGCGGACAATCTTCTACACCTCGGACTGGTCCCGTCTCGGAACCAAAGGTGCCCATACCGATGAACGCCCCTTCATCCAGGCCCTCTCCTCCATCACAGGAATCTTTGAATCTGTCCTCGCCAAAACTCGCCACCCGCGCGACTATTCCGTCGCAGAACGCATGTCCTGGGCAGCAAATCGCCAGACTACCCGCGCAGAAGACCTAGCCTACTGCCTCATGGGCCTCTTCGGCGTCAATATCCCCGTGTTGTACGGCGAAGGGCTCAAGCACGCGTTCCAACGTCTCCAACACGAGATCATACGGGCATCTCCCGACGAAACTATCTTCGCGTGGAGGGCGGATCCGCAGCAGCAGCTTGTGGACCCGTACACGGGCGAACGCCGATCCAGAACTATGACGTCGGGCTTGCTCGCCGACTCGCCCGCCGATTTTGCCCACTCACACGACGTCCACCAGCGCGCGTTGCTCCCGCCGTCTCCGTTTCGGGAGTTCAGCATGACCAACATGGGCCTCTGCATCACTGCCAACCTTGTGCGTTTGACGCCTGCTACAGGCGGCGGGCCCCGTGGCAGTCCGGCTCCACAGACCGTGTTTGTGGTGCCTATCGGTGCGAGCGGCCGGTCGAACGAAACCTCGCCGCGTACCCGGGTTGGATTGTATTTGGAGCCGGTGCTCGTAGCGGCGAGTCGCGCAGGACACAAGACTTCGTACTTTCGCCGTATCATGTGCGATAAGTTTTGTTTTGCGTCGACTGGCGAGTTTCCGCAGGGCGAGCTTGCCAATATTTACATTCTCGAAGACGATCAGTTCGCCGAGATGCAATTCGCGGATAGGCCTCCTACTCCAAGACCAGGCTCAGCGTCAGGATCTGGCTCGGATGGGGGAGGAGGAAATTGGTCGCCGTCGATTGGGGCTAGGTTATCGCTCTCGCCCAGTCCGTCTCCCAGGCCTTTTCCAGAGAGTATTCTCTAATAAACGTATAGACGATGATAGTCATAATGGAAGGAAAGAGAAAGTCAGGAAAGAGAAACTTAGGAAAGAGAAACTTAGGAAAGAGAAACTTAGGATAGAGAAACTTAGGAAAGAGAAACTTAGGATAGAGAAGTATAGCTTGAAGGAGGTACTTGTTCAAATGAGGTTGGGAAATAGTGGACAAAAACAATGCGTAGCTTTTGTAGAGATACCCCGGCTCTCTATACATAAGAGGGACCAGATACATGACGGAAAAGGAATTGCAAAAGGACACCAAGTCAAATTAGAGTGTTCAGAGCAAATACGTCCGTTTCAAGGTTTCTCATTCACCTGATACACCTACAGTGTACCACTACTCCAGAACACGAGTTACTCGGGTATCTCATCCAGGAAAACCCTCCTGCTGTTATGCCTTTACTACATACATGATTTCCTCCCCTTTAGCCAAAATGGCAGCGCATCGCCGCGAATGCTCGCTCTTTTCCGATTTTTCCCTATCCTCCTCTGAATTCCCCTCCTTTCGTGCTGTTTTCCCCGTCCCCGAATCTAGGTTGTTTTCCCGTCTCCTCGGAGAAAATCGCAGAGCATTCATCAAAGGAGTGCGCAGACGTGCTATCACTGCCGGTCTAAGGGGTTGGTTGTTGGGCGCGCAACTGTGACCCTTCCACAGGGTCACATTGAAAAAACAAAAAAATCTCAAATCATCTCGCTTCCCCCTCCTACTCCTCCTCCCACATTTTCCTTCGGAAAAGGATTGTGGGGGAAAGTGGAAAGGTGGAAGGAGATGTGGTATCAAACGTTGTATTCCCGAGAACATGAAACGAAGAAACAAGTGCCACCGCACAAAAACGCGTACGTAGAGAACGCGTCGTCATCGTCGTCGGCGGAAAGAAGAAAGGTGCGGGTCGTTAAGGTCGTATCGTACATCAGATGAATCGAAGAGGAGCCTACGACTCTCGAGGCAAGTTCCGCGTCGGTCGGTATTGGGTGTCGTTATAGGCGGCGAGGAGAAGAGTCGCATAGATTTTTGAGAGCGAGGCCGAAGATGTAGAAAGGAGTCGATGAAGCCAGCCAAGTTTGAGAGCATATCCGAATTTTTGTCGTTTTCCAAGTGTTTTTGTGGTTTTTGTAGTCAGTGGCAAGGAAATAGTAGGTAATGAGTGAATATGGTCGGTGGATAGATAGAGTTGTAAAGAAATTGATAGCGAGCGTCGGGTGTCGATATATATGTCGACGTAGAAAGATAATAAGGAAATGTTGAGTGATTGTACGTCTCAAAGGCTTGGCTGGCGATTCATCTTCCCCTGTTCATTAGCAAAACATCTTCAGTAATCCCCCGAAATATAATCTCATCAAAATACTGCGTCAGTGCTCCTCCTGTGGTCAACGCTTGAGCGGGGCGAAACCTCGAGCATCTTGGTGCTCCCGGCGCTCACATGCCTGGCGTTGCCCCTGCTGAGGCTCACGCTCGTGGCGCGTTGAAGCTGGGGCGTCTCGCCTTCTTCGGAGCCCTCGGGCGACGACATGCCGTCTTCTCCATATGACTTCAGCATGCCTTCGCGGCTCTTGACCCTCTGATGTTGCACGACGGTGGCGCGCTGCCTGTCGACCGACCCCCACTTCATATCCGCATCTTCCATCACCTCGTCCTCGTCACTGCTGGGGAACGCGTCGCCGGTCGACTTGCGCGGGGTACGTTCTTCGTCGGCAAGCATTTCGCGGGACGGCGTGGCGAGGTTGGAGAGGTACTCATCGTCGGCGAGTTCTTCCTCCGTATCGTTGGGCGATGCAGAGTGGCTAACGTTCTGAGGCGGGAGGCGTTGCATGCTGCCGCGCATGCCCGACGAGCGGCGGGCGCCAACGCGGCCGGAGAGCCATGATCCTTCAGAGTCGATAGACGCAAGGGAAACAGGCTCGGGGGATGGCTGGATGCTGTGTCGCAGCGACGTGGGCGTCTGCCTCATCTTCTCCAGCTTCTCCATCTTCTCATCGACGCGTCGCAGGTCTGATGTCGGTGTGTCGTGTCTCACGGCAGGCGTATCCTGCTGCGAAATCTCTCCCGACTTGGACTCTGAGACAACGGGCAGAGGCATTTCCACTTCCGGGGACCCTACACGCGAGTCGGGTGGGCTGAGGGGCAGTTCGGGCAAATCCTCCCTGAAGCGCGACCTGGTCCGCTTAGGAACGCCGTTGCTGACCTTGCGAGGAATGTAGTTGACAGGTGGGGGGATCGCTGGCATCGGCACTTGTACCGGCGCCGCGGCCGCCTCTTCCTGTTGCTGGGGCACATGCGTTGCCGACTGCGAGTAGATCTGCGCGGCGGCGGCTGATGCCTGCATTGTCTCGCGCGATGTATTCGAGAAGGAAGACGGTCCCGAATTTCTCCTGTTTCTCTTGCCCAGGCGGAAAAGCGCCGAGAAAGAGATGCGAGCGCGAGTATCCTTGCGGGAGATCTCGCCCTCATCCTGTCTTGACGAGTATTGTGAGATTGCGTGCTGGTCAGACTCTGTGGCATTGGGCGATCTTGATCTTGAAATCCTCCGCAGGAAGCTCCTCTTCAATCTCATGCTGGCCTTGGGCGTAAGTTTCGTGCTCGTCTTGCGCTCTGGGGCGGGCTGCGCAGGCAGCGTCGGCGAGGGCGGTGCCTCTGGCGGGATGCTGGTCGTCCGGTGAAAGTGTTGGATGGCCGCTGGTTCCGGCTCGATGTCCATCGTCTCGGGTTGCGGTTCCTGCTCCTGTTCTTGCTCCTGCGTCTGCTCCTGCTCCGGCTCAGAGTCCTTGGTCGTTGAAATCTTTCTCGATTGCCGTGATGAACTCCATGACCGTCTCCTGGAAGAGGTAACCACTGCAGACGCTGCGTCGATCCCCAATCCGAGTTCGCGACCGAGAACACCACGTTCCAAGTTGACCGGCGGCGGTGACCCGCTGTGACGGGCTTCTGCCACGGCCTCGCGCTGCTTCTCTGATCTCCGTGCCAGTCTCCTTTCTATCCGTTCCTGGTCTCTTTGGCGTTTCCTCTCTCGCCTCCTGTTATCCCTCTCCATCAGTTCTCTCAGGTCGGCGGCGTCCAAATCATCCGCAAAGCTATCGACCCTCTTGTGTGCCCTCACAACTGACTCGGGCACCCTCTCTGAAACTTTCCTCTTTTGCTGCTGTGTGCGCGATGGCGCCGAACCATGTCCGGGACCCCATCGTGGGTATACTGCGTATCGTAATGTTGGTCGGGGCGATAGTGCCTCGAGGGCAGAGACTCGGAACGAGTGTAGCTCCGTGTCGGATGACATGCTGGAGTGAATCGATATCGGTAATGAAACGTCCGACTGCGGGTTTTCGAAGCTCCTACGGAAGCCGAGGCCGGTCTTGAGTCTCTTGCTCTGTTTCCTAATGGGCCGCCCTGACGTCCAAGGATCGGCCGCCGGTCGTACCGGGGCGAAGTTTGCCATGGCCTTGATTTCCGCCTCACGATCCGTCTCTTCTCTCCTCCTCTTGCTGGTCTTGCGTCGAGAGGACCTCGACGGTTGGCCGTGGCGTGCATTATGTAGGGTTGGCGCCCGCTGCCACGCGGGATCCCCTTTTTCTTCTCCGTCATTTCGGTCGGCTGGGAAGAGCCCTGTCGACCGGCCAGGTCCTAGTGGAACCGAGCCTTTTTGCCCCGCGACACGGATGGAGTCATTGCGACCGGGGGAGAAGCTGTAGGTGCGTTCTCTTCTGGGCGCCGGTTGCTGCTTCTCGAGGCGCTGCTTCTTCGGCATGGCCGCCCTCGGCGCAGTGGCTTCGACCGCCGTGAGACGTCGTGCTTGTGAGGATGATGTTGGTGGTGCCTCGACATCTGAGAGGTTTGCGCCGCTTCGCGAGCGTTTGCGACCGCTCCTCCGGCGGAAGGGCCAAAGGGCCATTTTCCCATCAGCCAACGCGAGAAAAGCGTCGTGGTCAGTGGGCAGAGTACGTGTGTGATGATGAGCTATCGAAGAATACTGGGGTGTTTGTCAAAGGACCAATGTCTGAATGGTTGCATGATCGTTGGCGTATTATTCAATATCGATGAATAGTAGCATATGTGTGTCCGTAAAGTATCCGTACTCCGTAGTGTGTGATCAGTGAGGGTGAACGGGCGGTCTCGTTTAGATCTCAATGCTTCCTGCTGACCAGAATCGCCACCAGTTTCGCAATGGACGAGTAAAACGAGAGGTGTGCTGGGGTTGTCCCGAGCCAGAGGAAATGCGGAAGCTTGTCTGCTTAAAGAAGGATCCGGGATTGTGCAGCAAATATGGAATTGGGTCTTTAGAGGAGAGGGTATTGGCCGGGCTTGTTTAAAGCGAGTGGAGGGGAGGAGAGACAAGAGACTAAGAGTGTGGTGTCCGTAGGTACGGGAGTGACGGAGCAATATGGATAGCAAAAGCAAGGTCGGTATCCGTACAGTACCTCTCCTTTTTTAGTTCGAGGATTAAAAAGAGGGACAAATAGTCATATGCAACCAATGTATTCGTAAAGTGGCAATAGCTGGGCTAGATATGATGGAATGACGAATGGGGGAACCCTCACAGATCCAGCAGGCTTCTCGCGAAAGAGACCAGACACGAGACGGGGCACGCCTGAGCAAGACTCACCTTCTCTCTTCCTTGGACTCTGCCCTGGGTCGACCTGACCTGGTGGTTGCTGCTGCTGTTGCTGCTGACCCTGCCTCTGCTTCTACCTCTTCTTCTTCTGCTGCTGCTGCTGCTGCTGCTGCTGCTGCTGATGGGAACCCTGGCAAGGACTGGGGGAGAACTTGTTGCTTGGCTGGGCTGGCTGGCTGGCTGGCTGGCGCCGTTGCTAGTATGTAGCTTTCTGCCGGCGCCGTTGCTGGAGCGGTACCTTGCGGTACCTTTCCGAACTAGGCCATCGAGTGGCAGGGCAAGGGAGCATAAGCCGGGACCTTTGGGGGACCACCAGATCAGACCAGGAGGGATGGGACGGCCAGGGCTGGTTGGTTTGGGCTGGAAGAAAAAGTCAAGGGTCGGTCAAGGACTCAAGGGTGAAGGGGTGGGAAGAGGGAGGGGGTGGAAGGGGTGTGGGTTGACCAGGACTCTCTGGACAAAGTGTGGTGTGTGCCCAAGGGTTGGAGGGTGCGTTGCGTTTTGTGTTTCTTCCTGCTTCCCCTAGCTTTTGAATGGACTAGCAACTGGTCAATTGGTTGATGAATACGCAGTACGGGTCCCAGGGACAACGTGCCATGTGTCTCTACCGTTCTTTGAGGTCGAGTTGAGTTCGAGTTGTCGAGACTGATGGGACTGGATCTGTACAGAGATGGATCTCGCAGTCCTCATAACCAATGACAGTCTGGTGCGAAGATACAGACTGGAGGAGAGGAACCACAGGAGAACGTTGACGTGTGCTTCGCGTGGTTTTCCGGGAACCAGTGCTGTGCCTGTGTGTCTGTGTGAACGAGGGATAGATGGCCACCAGACGCCAGCGAAGTCTCCTGCCGGCAGGGGGAATGTCAATGTCGTCGATGGGATCAGGGACTGCCAGGACTGGGCCTGATCGTCGCGAGTTTTTTCTGCTTCGGTATCAACGGAGTGGACCCAACCAGCTTTCTAGCACACCACCTGCTGCTCGGCTCCAAGTGCTGCCCTGGTTTGCTGCTTGCCCTGGTCTTGTCCCGGTCTGGCTGGCCTGAGAAGGTCAAGAAGGACTGAGAGGTGTGTGAGAGAGCGTGTACTCGTAGAGAGGTCCAGCCAGGGCAGGACGCAAGATTCAAGAAAGGAGCCCTCAACGAATCCAGACAGTGATGCGATGCGATGCGATGCGATGCAGTGCGAGTCTGCCGTGGCGCTGGTTCCTGGCCTGACTGACTGCGAGCGGGCCACGGGTCCGGCTTTGCATGTTTCTGACTACGAAGTACTGGGATCTCTATGGACGACTCGCAGGTCTGACATCCAGCCCCTGGAGTTCCAATGTCTCACCGTCTGGAGGCCTTTCTGGTCTTCCCCCGGGCTTGTCTCATATGCCGTTGTCTTATTCTGTGGTTTTCGGTGGCTTGACAGCCAGAAGATGACTGGAATCGTGCTGGTCCGTAGTGTTGAGTGGCTGGCCATCTTTAGTTATCGATAGATCATAGCCGTAACGGTTCCAGCATGCCTCTCGATGCAGTAGTACAGTATCTATATGTGTTAAAGTTTCTGCTCGTTCTACCTCCAACGGTGGGCTCATGGGCCCGTCCCCCTGGCTGCCGCCGTGCCCTGCGCGATGTACCGCGAGAAGCCCGTATGTGCAAGTTTAAAAAGAGAAGGAAAAAGGTAAAAAGAAGGGATGTGGGAGGGGTTCAGTCAAGATACCCGCTGTACCTCTTCGCTATCGCTTCGTATCCGCGCCGCAGACCCGTTCGAGTCCCGTATTCCGCGGTTGCTCAGATCTTGCAGCGACATGTACCAATGCTCTGTACGAATACCTAGGTTTCGTTTACTTCTGCAATAAGTCAGACAGCAGATGTGTTGCTGGCGGCTGCAAGTCGGCTCCATCGGAATGCTGCTGACTAGAGCTCCGGGAGGCGAGTGATAGATGGCAGCGTCTTCCACAAGTACGCAGGGTTCAGGTCTGAGAAGCCTGTTTGCACTGCAGTGGACGCAGTAAGGCTGTGTTAATTTCTCAGGACTGTTACTCGGTTGAACTGTTTGACTTTGCGTGTGTCCATCCACCCACTTTGTGCCTACCCATCGCTCTTCCCAAGCCGTCAGGACGTTATGAAAAAGACGAGGGCTGAAAGGGGATTCGCCCAGGCCCTGAGTCATCCCTCGAAAGGGATAGATAGATCCGGAAGTTGGAATTCGAGACGGACTGGATCTATCTCAGCCTCAATTAAGAATCGCCGTCAATGGACATGCCCTTGTGGTGTTCCCATGGTGCTGTTCCTTGCTGTGCCACATATTGGGAGTCTAAAATAACCAAGAATATTCAAATCCGCCGGCTCAATGACAAGGGCAGCCCACCCGTGTACTAAGAGAGGATTACATAAATCTGGAGAAGCCCTTGTTTCCGGA
The DNA here is from genome assembly GCF_030869305.1 of Colletotrichum tamarilloi. Taxonomy (NCBI): domain Eukaryota; kingdom Fungi; phylum Ascomycota; class Sordariomycetes; order Glomerellales; family Glomerellaceae; genus Colletotrichum; species Colletotrichum tamarilloi. Next base: position 145,062 of record NW_026849466.1, read on the forward strand.
CCCTCATCCCTCAGTGGGATTCCGAGAGGGAAACCGAAGGGGGGCAAACAGAGTTCATCGTCCCCTCTGGCCACAACTCTTTGCCGCATCGGCCACAGCACAGTAGCGCCCGGCAACCTGTTAAACCGTTGCGGTGCTCTTCATCAGATGATGTGGCTATTGGTGCCGTTTGTGCATCCATACTTGCAAAGTTACACGAACACTGTTGCTATGCGCCATCGCGCCCACCTTTCGCTGCCGGAGGGCGTTGTTTTTTTTTTCTTTCAGGATTCGCGCCATCATCCTTCCCCAGATATTGCTCAGCCCGCTGCGTTGACTCTGAGAAATGTCCTTTGGCGTTAGCCTCTTTCTAGCATATCCTATTGTATGACCGTCATCTTGCCCTTTGCTTCTGTCCACTGAGCTATCACTTCAGCTCACAGACAGCTGCACAGGGCGAGGCGTGCGCGGGGCGTTGGCCTGAAGGTTGCTTCAGCCACTAGGGCGAGTTGACGGTGACACTGACATATGTTTGACGCCAATGACTACCGGCCGTCCCGCCGTCATTTTGCGGGCGGATGATCGACTGGGAAGGGCCTTAGAGCAATGAGAAAGCTAGACTCCTACTAGCAGCCCGGCCGACTGTCAATTCCTTCTCCTTGCGCACAAGCTTATTCTTTCACGTCTTCGAGGTCCTGGTAGACAAAGCGAACAAAGATGATGAGCCAAGACCAAAGTGGCCTTAGCCGTTGAGAACTTGAGGGGAACTTCTAGACACATCATCTGACCGCTCCAGCTCCCAGAATAGCGCCCGCCCCATCACCTCTGTCAGCCGCGTTGCTACGGGGGCGGCTGCGGTGTCTTTTGGCCACCCGCGAGAGCTTCGATCCCAGGCGAGAGACTGAGGAGACTGGACGTTGCGGCTTGCCGTTCGGTTCGACGGTTGCGCAACGTTCTGCCCTGCCGGCCGACTCTCATCCCACAGTATGCGTGGCCTGTAGGGATCGTACTTGTTGGAAAACTTGAACGTGCCTGTTTGCGAGGCAACAGGGGCCATTTGCCCTTGAAGCAGGGATCGTCCTTCTCCTCTAAAGTACCGTTACCTGCGGAGCGGGACGCCAATACTTCTGTGATGGAGTAGCCAAGGCCATCGGGTGCCGTATCGAGCACGACGCCGCTTGAGGGCAGTTACATGAAGTCTGGCCCTCTTTTGTACGAAAGAAAGACTTGGCTCGATGGGAACCTGCAGGTACCTCGATTGGAAAACCCTCAATTCCTGCTCGTATTCGTCCTCAGCAGCCCTGGAGAAGCTGGCCAAAAGACGCTGCAACCCGTATTTGCTGCGGCCTGCCCACTGCCTCGGGGCCCGGCACTCGCCGCCCACGACGTAGCCTGGAAGGAGTTGGAACCAACACTCGCAGCTTGTAGCGTCTCTTTCCAGCCCCCGTCTAACGAGATCGTGAGCCATATACATCTGCTTACTGGCTTTACGGTGTTGTGGACATTTGCTGCTGTCAATGCATCGCATGGAACCGTAGCCTGCCACGACTGCAAACATGTGAACTCCTGCACTCCGCTATACTGTAGCATGTCGTTCGCGCTGCCGATTTCTGCCCGAGCATGACTAGTGCAGTTGCTGTGGGAGAGTATTGATGCCCCGAAATATCAAAGAAAGTGCGCGTTCCTGTATAATGAGCACCTTGGCAGTCTCCGGGCGGCGGGCACCTATCCCTAACTTGCGATGCTGCGATATGCCCTGTATATCGAAAGTTTCGGTCATTATGTCATGGGAGCCGCTGCTGGCTCTTCATGTAGACATTCCATCCAGGATATGGCGTCGGCCCTGCTGAATCCAAGAGTCAGGACGTCGCAATGGCGCGCGGGCTGCAGATTGTGCGGCATAAGTCCAAGTGTCGCAACTTGCAACTGCTTCATCATCGGTACGTGTGGCTTCAAGGGCTTGACCTGCGTGCCTGCTTGAGGACTTGAGCCAGCGGCAGACCGGGGTGACGACTCCTAGCCGCCTTGGGGGCGATCCTTTTAAGATTGGCGTCCCATCTCAACGTCATTGCGCCAGGGTTCTGGTCTTATCGACCTGCCAGCCTGCCGTAGCGGCGTAGGGTAATTAGGTAGCTGCGGAGGAGTTCGTCATCCGTCAGCTTCCACCCGGGCTTGATTTCCAATTTCCATGTATCCGTCGGTGCTGTATCCGTATGCTTCTTGAGCTCGCTTCATCATCCATAGTTCTCAGGGGCGCATCATGCTGTGCAGATAGCCTGATACTTCGAAGCAGTGGTTGAGTACCCTTCAGGCAGTTGCGTGAAAGATGCCAAACATAGGTTAATAAGGCCTCATTTCTTCTTAGTGGTCTGGCGTGCTGCAGGTGTCGGCCGCATCGTTTCTTTCGCACCTGTCAGACTCGACACGTAAGGTAGTGCAAGCTTCCCCCTGGATAATGCAAGTGCTGCAGGCACAGCAATGTAAAGCCAGCAGTGTGGTCATTGATGGGTCTCGATAACCCGTCTTCCGGTTTTGACAGGAGTCATTGCTCGACTTCGGCTTCTGCCATGCTCTTATCAGCCGAGCAGGATAACATGTCGGTAATACTGGCTTGATGCTGAGCACCTTCATGCGCACATAGGATCAGCTAGCGTGCGCCGATGGTCCCTTATCCTCGCCCTTGGATGCCTCGATGGACTCGTGGAGGCGTAATATCCTTTCAATGTCACCAGTCGAGGCTTCGAGGGCGGGGTTGGTGTGTAGACTAGCTCTCCCTCGTCGACCTTGACGAATGAACCACCATTGTTCAACGAGTACGGTTGCTCGCTCATTTGATCATTAACTGGTTGCAGCTCATGCAGGTAGGCTTGGTCTTGAGCATTAGGCACTACTCACAGCTCTTAAATGCCTACATTAGAGAGGGGATTGGCAGCATCTTCCTATCTGGCAATGGAAAATTGAATGCTCACATAGCTGGCCAGTCAGGGAAGATTTGCACCAATAATGGTTGGTGAAAATAAATCCCTTTTCATCTGATGACATCCCCCCCTGGCGCCTGGCGGTGACGCTAGACTGGGACTTCCCGAAAAGTAAATCCAAACTGTTTCACGCTCGGAGCCTCTGTTAATGGGAGTCTGTTGTTTCCAGCCAATGACAGCCCACGGCGAGGGGCGTTTCAGAAACGATATCGATGGGTAGACGGCAACAGGGCTCATTGCGAAATGAGACGGCTCCCTTTTTGTCCATAGAGTATTACGGATAGAATCCATTTGGCGAGGCGGAAATGAAGGTCAGTGTCCGTAGTTTGTCTGGCCAAAGTTATCGACCCAGAACTACCTGGACGCCATGTGGGAGAACGGCGGAAACTGGCTGGGGTTCAGCGCAGATCTCGGCTGGCGCGAACTGTGAGGGTGTGTTCATCTGCTCATCTCTGCACCTTTTGGTTAGGGATTGGCAGCTTTCTGGCCAGGTTCGATTGGCCTCTCTGTCTCTGAGAACGCAGGCGAGGTCATCTGCTTCGAAGCGCAGGGGATGAAGACGGTTCTAGGCTCGCCTCTTGAACCGCTTGGTCCATATCCAGAATCCGATTTGGTACTCTCTCCGAATCTCTCATTTTGGTACGTAATGGCCCAGCAGTAGTGCTTTGTAGGCGCCGTGTAGGCCATGGCATGAGAGATTCACCACCGCAGTGGATTCCTGATAGTATTTCTTTCGAATATGACTGTATGACCCGGTGTCTTGATCGAGTTCGAGGCAGAGGATGATACTGGTGTGCGGCCAAGTCCCGAATTGATGGAGTTGCTTCGAAGTTGCTATTAGGCATAAGGTACCAGTGTTTCTCTCGAGTCAGTGCCGAGCAATGCGGCATGCGAAGCTTTGGGACAAGGTTTCCTGGAGCTCCGCGAAGTGAGAAGTGCTGAAATTGTTCTGTGACGTTGGCGAGTCGGCAGAGAAGTGACCAAACTCTGGAAGGTCGCGTTGGGTTTCTGGATGTCACTTAGGAAGGCATGAACCCCAAGCCGCGCTAACGGAAAGCACCTGCCACGCCGAATCTAAGGTGCCCTGTAGATACGGAGTACACAGGCAAAAGAAAACCGCCCTTTGCATCTGCCTGCAAGCACTAGATCTCTCGTACCTTTTAAGATGCCTACAGGTATGCACTGTACGGATATACAGCACCAATACGCATCGATGCGATAAGTAAAGGGGTACACATTGCACGGGGATGAAGTCGGTGGCAGATATGAGCGCCGCAGAGGAGCACAGGCTAGGTACACCGGCAATAAGTCAGACGACCGAAAGCACGTGGCTCTTAGTCATGTGACCTTTCATTACGTAAGGTGAGGTACTCTACTTACCTTAAGGTAGCCCCGAAGGTCTTTATCGATAAGAAACGGGTTGTCGGAGCAACAGGCCCGATAAGCTGTTTACGGCAATCTTTTGATGCCAACCTAACCGCGACAACACCACGCCCAATATCTACAGACACACCTACGGAATCGAATTGACCTTCGTCTTGTCACATCGCATCCAAGCTCGACCAGCCAGTATATCTCACCGCTCCAAGGAGCCCAAACCAATCACCAATATGTCGCACAATCCGCGGATGAGCATCATTCCCGCGACACAGACACAGTCGCGCAATACCCGCAAGAAAGAAGATGAAGCCGACGCGTTCATGCGCCTGCCGGACAAGGAGATTGTCGGCTGCATAACAGACATCGGAATCCCCTTCAACGTTGCCGACCTCCAGAAGCCGAACCCATTGCAGGTGCAGATGATTTTCGAATGGTTTGCCGAATTGCTCCTCAATGCGACCCGCGAGACCGTCGAGCCCGCCATGCGTGCTGCTGCTGAGGACATCTGCGGCGAATACTCCGACATCGTGCCCCCCGACACCCGCAACTTGATGGGCTTCTACGTTTCTCTGCGAGGTCTTCTAGCAGAGTGCGGCATCCAGGACTTCAGCTTCAACGACCTCTACAAGCCCACGCACGACCGTCTTGTCAAAATCTTTAGTTACCTGATCAACTTTGTGCGCTTCCGCGAATCTCAGACAAGCGTCATTGACGAGCACTTCAACAAGGCCGAAACGACGAAATCCCGCATAGAGAGCCTGTACTCGGAGAATCAGGACATGGAGTCGCGTCTTGTCGACATGAAGCGCAACCGCAAGGCAATGGAGGCACAGGTGCGCGAGAAGACGACCCGCAACGAGGAACTCAAGCAGCGGCTGCTGGAGCTGCGGCGTAATCAGGAGCGCGTGGCCGCTCGTCTTGAAGACGCAAAGGTCAAGAAGACTGAGCTCACGACAGCGCTGGAGGAGAGGACAGCACAAAAGCTTACCGCTAAACAAGAGAGCGCAAAGCTTCGGCCCTACGTCATGCAGAGTCCTTCGGCGCTGCAGGCGACCCTGACTGAGCTAAGCAACGCGCTTAACAGCGAAAAGTCGCACATCGAGGCCCTCGATCGCCGCTCGCGCGCACTTCAGACATCAGCCGATTCCTTCTCGGTGGTCTCTACGGACGTAGCATCATGCATCAAGGTGTTGGACGAAATTGGCACCGAGCTGGCCAAGGAGGAGGACGAGAACCTGAAGAATGTCAAGCAACGCGATGCACTATCGGAGCGCGGTAACAACGTGCGAGAAGTCGAGCGTACGGAGGCATTGCTGCAGCGGCAATTGCTCAAGTGGAACGAGCGTACCGAGAAGCTCCGCGAGCAAAGTTCTGCCAAGGCCCAGGACGCCAAGGAGAAGATGGAGGAGCTTCGTGCTGTTCACCGTAAGCTCACCGAGGAGAGGACGGACAAGGGCAAGGATATTGAGAGGCGCCGTGTTCGCATTGAGCAAACTGAGAAAAAGGTACACTTACCCTTGATCTTCTGATATGGGACTGGATGCTAACAAAAGAAAAATAGATGTTGGACCTTAAGGAGAACATTGAAAACGAGATTCACAGTGCTTACGATGAGTTCCTCAAGATGGACTCTCACATCAAGCTATACATTACCGAGATGGAGCAGGCTCTCTAGATTATCATTGTTTTGGGTCGGTTATCTGTCACTTTGTCACGATGAAATGAGTTATAAGGATACCATGGGTTTGGCGTTTGAGGCAGGTTTGGATTCTGTAGATGTTGGAGAGGGGCAAAGACCTGGGTGTTACATGGTCGTGCCCAACGTATCGATACAATGAAGCTTTCGATCTCTTTCGACCCATATCGTTGCCTCGGTCGAGGTTCTGTGCAAGCCAAGTACTAAAGATCCCAGCGGCCAGTCTGGAAACGAAACCAGCGGCCCAATACTCGTCTCACCTCGACAGTTCTCCCCATCCAGACGCCCTCGCTCCTCCTTGAACTCCCGCTCAAAACCGGCGCATCATCCCGCAGCAGTGACGTAAAGTCTTCATGCCCTCCTGCGCCTCTAGGCTCAACGATGACGGGTTTGAATTTGGTGTCGGCCCGGCGAGCTGCCTCGATGAGCACCGCGGCCGAGCTACTGAGGCCTTGCGCGCTCCACTCGCTGCTATCGCGGTGGAGATCGAGAAACCCGTATACCAGGAGCAAAGGCGGGCGACTCTTCGAATTTGACGATGGGTGGTTTGGTGGAGGTGGTATCAGGGAGTCTGAAGTGCCAAAGGCGGACAAGAAGGCACGTAGATGTGTTACGCTGGGGATGAAGAGGACGCGGATGTGACGGGCAATTGCGGTCTGGAGGAGTGTTGCCGAGAGGAGAGGTAGTGGGAGCAGGTCTTCGGACTGCTCATGATTATGTTGGGAGATATTTTTGCGACTGTCAGAGACGAGAGCTGAGATGAAGTCCTGTCGTTGATGGCAAATGAGGAGTGTCGTTGGATAGGGCTGGAATGTGACGATGTAATGAAGCAGCTCTGCTGGTGAGGCAGGCGAGAGCACTGTCGGGTTCATTGGTAAAGATTCTGAGAACAATCTGTTTCTTCTTGCTAAGCGATACTCTTAGAACCTCGAAAGTATTGTTGTTTTGGTTTGGGGGGTTTCTCTCATTAGATCAGTCCTTGACGAGGTAGGAGTGGGATGAAGGAAGAGTACGATTAAAGCCAATGAGTGCGCCGGGTCGAGGGACCCACTTTAGCCACCTTTCTGTGAGAGACTCGATCTATGACTACTGCTCCAAGTGGTCGTATTAGTGATAGCACCATATCACCGTTTCTTTCATCAAATGATTCGGGCTTTCATTCCCTCTTATTGACACTCTAAGATGCTGACGTCTCGTAATGCTCGCTTCCGTTGAATGCTCTTGGTCATCTCATCACATGGGCTACAGACGGGCCCATCCCATGAACCTAGGCCATGCTTCGTCTTCATCTCAAGGATCATAGTAAACAATTTGAGATTGTCTTTCATGAGCTGTCTACAATCTGAGAGTCAAACCTGGCAGTGAACAGCATCATGTTTATCTCTTGGAGTCACATTTCTGCTGTCAGGTTCAGAACCAGGCTTGGGCATGTTTGACGAGAGGTTGGGCCAAATGGCCTACGACACGCAATGTGGCTGTGGAGATTAGGTATAGATGTATCACTCTTCTTCTGTTCTAACTTCAACTTTACTGCAAATTCACTATTAGGCTTTATAGAGTACTTAAATATAGGCGTTAGAAATGACTGGTCAGGATAATTTGCAATCGAGACCAGTTCGATAATTCTGCTTCCTATGAGAGCTCATTCAAACTCCCTCGGGTCCTTCTACCCGCATCTATCGATACCTCTTCTTGAAATTGCAATCTTATGACTGAGGGAAAGAATCTAAGAGATTGGGATTAAGCCTCTCTAGGGACTCAATAACCAAAGTATCTTGTTTCTCGCTCCCCAGGAAGACACCCAAAAGCTACTATACTAATGGACGTTTCAAAAACCCTGGATGTGTTTCCTCCAAGCCTATCGAGGATCGGACTTACACTGAGGATACAATTCAACTTGTCAATCAATCGCCAGATACTCACCAGAGACGAAGACAAGTTTCCAACCTTAAAGGGAAGTGAGTGAGCAGCGGATCGGTGTGGGGCAGGAATCGTCCGCCATGGTGGGGCTACCTTACCTATCGAGCCCCCGCCCTCTGCAGATACAGCAGCTAAAGGTACCTCAACCCCCCCGGCCTCTGTCCCACGACGGCCACCTAGCTCAGTCAGCCTCTCGAGCACCCGATGAGACGTCATTTCTCTCCCTGCGACAACGACCCGATATCTCCAAGGCTTCGGAGACCAAAATCCGCCCGACTTCTTCAGCCCGACAGGCCTTTCGCCCGCCATGGAGTCCATTGCGCGGATATCTAGCCTGCTCGAGAGCGGTACGTTTCTTGCTCCTGTCGTCATGTCCCCTCGCTAACGTTTACCTCGTCCCAGCCCGAGAGCTCACCCTCGATGCCGCCTCAGCCACGCGCAGCTCCCGCAGCACCGGCCGCCCTCTCGACCGTACACAGATTAAGAAGCTACTGGACAGTCGAAATGAGCGCGAGGTGCTCGACGGCCTGCGCCGCGTCCTCTCGGTAGGCATCGCGCTCTTCCTAGCCAGCCTCCCCGTCCCTGCCTTGGCTAATCGACCCGTTCTGCATAGATGATGTACCGCGGCCAAAAGACGTTACCCTTCTTCTCCTCTGTTGTCAAGAATGTCGCCTCGCCGAACATCGAAATCAAGAAGCTTGTCTATATCTACCTCATTCATCATGCCGAACAAGAACCCGATCTGGCTCTGCTCTCCATCAACACCATTCAGAAATCCCTCTCCGATACGAACCCCCAAGTCCGCGCCCTTGCTCTCAAGACAATGTCTGGCATCCGAGTCCCAGTCATCAGTCAGATCGTATCTCTCGCAATCAAGAAGGGTGTGGCAGATATGAGTCCCTACGTACGCCGAGCTGCCGCCCTCTCCATCCCCAAATGCTACCGCCTCGATCCCACACAGTTGCCGCAACTCCTCGAATACCTAACTGCGCTCCTTGGCGACAAGCAGTACTTTGTCGCCGGTGCGGCAGTTTCGGCCTTCCTCGAGATATGTCCCGATCGAATCGATCTCATACATCCCCAGTACCGGGCGTTGGTCAAAAAGGTCGTAGACATGGACGAGTGGAGTCAGCTGGCGACGCTGAGAATGATGACATATTACGCAAGGAAATGCTTTCCCAGGCGGACACGCAGCGTTAAAAGTCAGGAAAAGGCTGCCAACTTGGGCGACTTTTATGGAGAAACATCGCAGACTGGAGGCGAGGAGCAAGAGGTTGCCGTCGTGGACCCAGATCTCGCCTTGCTCCTCAACGGTATCAAACCGTTGCTACAGAGCCGCAATTCAGCTGTGGTCATCGCGGTTACGAGATGTTACGTCGATATTGGCACGCCGGAATACGTCAAGACAGCGATTGGCCCACTCGTTGCGCTCCTCAGGGGGCCACAAGACATCCAGCAAGTCGCCCTCTACAACATTGTCTCGGTGTGCCTGACGAGGCCAACCGACTTTGTCAAATATGCCAGCCACTTCCTTGTCAGAGCTACGGACCCTGCGCAAGTATGGGAGCTGAAACTGGAAATTCTGACACTCATCTTCCCTCACGCACCGCCACACATCAAGAGCCTCATTCTGAACGAACTCGAGCACTTTTCCGGCTCAACGAACAAAGCGCTGGTAAGAGAAGCAGTACGCGCTATTGGACGGTGCGCCCAGACGGACTCATCTGCGGCTCCCAGGTGTCTTCGTTTACTACTCGGACAGATCACGAGTCTTGATGGAACCTTGGCAGCGGAATCTCTGACGGTGATTCGGCACCTGATCCAGCAAGATCCCCAGGGGCATGTAGGCACAGTTGTTCGTTTGGCGAAGAACCTAGACTCGGCAACAGACCCTCAAGCAAGGGCAACCATCATTTGGCTTGTGGGGGAGTTCTCGGGCCTTGAAGGCGAAGACAATATTGCCGCAGATGTGATGCGGATTCTTCTCAAGGATTTCGCGAGTGAAGCAGAGGTAGCCAAGGGACAGATCCTTCTTCTCGCTGCCAAGGTTTACCTACATCACATAAACCGACAAAACGAGAACAAGGGCGAAGACGATGCGCCCGTACCAGTCCAGGACGACCACCCCGTGGCGAAACTCTGGGATTATGCGCTATTACTGGTCCGCTACGACACATCGTACGACCTCCGCGACCGAGCCCGGATGTACCGAGCCCTCCTTTCCGTGCCCCAACTAGCCACGTTAATGTTGTTGGCACCGAAGCCCGCGCCCCAAGCTCCCAGTCCATCAGAGACACGCAAGGGCTTCATGCTCGGCTCGTCAACGCTTGTGTTGGCCGGTGGAGGTGGCATTCACGGGTTACGTGGTTACGATGCTCTTCCCGAATGGGTTGCGGAGGGCTCAGAACCCGACAGGAGATTACGAGAGACAGAAGCAACATCGAGCTACGGTGAGGATAAAAACGTGCCGGCAAGTCAAATGCTCGACAGCGCAGTCAGGGCGGCGCCAACGAGGACCAACGGTCTCGGTGCCGTTGTGGGTGCCGGTGCTGCAAGCGGTGTTGGTGTCAAGACGCTCGATGACTGGCTTGCCGAGGAAGAGAAAGAGGAGCAACAGGCGGCCTTCCACATGGAGGAGGAAGAGGATGATGAGGACGACGAGGAAGAGGAGGAAGAAACAGACGATGAGGATGAAGAAGACGAGGATGATGACGAAGACGAGGAAGACGAAGAGGACGAGAGCAGCGACGACGACAGCGATTGACATGCACGTCGTCGCGTGCGAACCGGTAGCCAGAAGCTGCTCTCGTCGACCTGAAGCATATAATTAAATAACATACATTCTGGCACTTGGGCGCAAAGTTTCTATCGTGACAGTCATCAAACGCGTAGTTTTGCGGCAGGCTGGGCCAAATGCATGAACCGGTTCGCGGAGAAAACAGAAGACTACTAACTTGAAGGTATCGCATCCCAGAGCAACCGGTCTTATGGGGCAGAACTCGGCGACAGATTAGCGGAATGGGCAACGGGTGGTTTTCTTGACTGGCATGACAGCATTCCTCCTAAGCTTCGGAGAGATTGGTTGCCCCGACTGTCTGGGTCCAGTACTACGGGTGCTGGGTCGCAGTTGCACACACGAATACGTTTATAGTAGTCTCGATGGTTACCACGCGAGCGGCAGGCATACCTATCATCCAAGCGAACCGAGAGACCCGAGCCATCGCCTTTCGGATCCTCCTAGGCCTCTAACCCGCCGGTGTTTCTAGCGGGACTCGGGAGAAGCTCGAGTGATCCTTGTCGATATCTCGGTTAGGTGTTCGGGTGGCATTCTGTCAGCATCGCTTACCCCGTGTTATTCGGATAGGAAACACCCCGATGGGTGGATTCGGTGCAGACCCGAGCCAAGGCGCTAGATTGATGCTAAGATTCGGGCGTTGGTCTCCGTACCGTCTTTCGGAGTCTCCCCCGTTTGTTGCCTCAACTGTCTCTCCTCTTGACTCTGTCTGTTGTCTCTTACATATAGTGTTCGGGACAAAGGTTGTTGACTGCACTGGGGATCCGCAACTTGATCTCGAATCACTTTATTAATTCCTACTTGTGAAGTCTTAAGTCCTGATAAGATCCACCATGTCACAGAACGTCCGAGGGCCCAACAGAGAGACAACCAACATCCAATGGTCACCCCTCACACACACACAAAGTCCGTAAGCGGCAGGCGCACTGGTTTCCAATTCGAGCGGGCGAGCGGGTCCTCGGGTAGCAGACGAAGATCTTGGCTCTGTCCTTAGCGTCACCGTTTGCTGCCAACCCTTGTCACTCTTTTCGCAGAAGATGCCATCTCGTTTCTCTCGTTTTGCTCGGTTTTCGTGTTACTAACATATACGCTGACCAGTCATATGGCAGAGAAAACTGAGGAGAGGGTTGTCATGGATTTCTGGACCCTAGATGGTGGTCTGTCTGCCTGTCAGTACGCAGATACTAAAGAGGCAGAGGCTGCTGTCCATGTTGTAACTGAAGCTCATATGTTTCGCATCCATATGTGTAGATGACAAACCTCGGCTGCGTTTCGTACTGTCATTTCTATTCGGCATCTACATCTTGGTTCAGTCCAAGTCTTTTTATTTCTTCCAAGGCATTTTCGACAGAACCATTGCCTCTTCAGGCTCGTGGCAACAATAACAGATACCAAGCGAGAGGAAAGAAACGAGGACTCGGACAATATACCATCCACTCAAACTTGCGATCGATCGCTCTGGTGACTTCGGGCACCTTGGGAAGATTCGTGTACATCCCGAGCCTCAACGAAGCCAGACGACTTTACTCAGCAGCACATCCAAATCGACCATCATGTCGGCCAACGACACCACGACACGGCGGCCTTTCCGCGAGTGTACCGAAGTCTCACAGCTTTGCCCCGTCGAGATGACAGTCTTGTCCTACTACCCCAACTTCGGCGCCAACATCTTCTTCGCCGTCGCTTTCGGTTTGATCGTGCTCGTGTCGGCAACCATTGGAACATGGAAGCGCACATGGACGTTCATGGCTCTTGTGACGGGCGGCTGTGTCCTCGAGACAGTTGGTATGGAGTTCCCTTCCTGCCTTGCCATTCCTCACACACGAACCCATCATCCCAACTTACAACTGGATGAACCATGCCTCCGTGCTCCTAGACCCGCAAGCACCATCAAGAATCCCCCTTTCTAACAACTGACATGACTCCAGGCTACGTCGGCCGCACCCTCCTCCACGAGAACCCCTGGAACAAGGACGCTTTCCAGATGCAAATCTGCACCATCATCCTCGGTCCGACCTTCATCTGCGCAGGAATCTATTTGACCTTAAAACACGTCTCCGCCAACCTCAACCCATCCCTCTCGCGCGTCCGCCCTCGTCTGTACCCGCTCATCTTCCTCCCCGCCGACCTCACCTGCCTCATCATCCAGGCTATCGGTGGCGGCTTGGCTGCTGCGGCGGGCCAGACGAATAAGAAGCTGCTAGACGGGGGCAACCAGGCCATCATTGCGGGTATTGTGCTGCAGGTCGTCGTGTTGATGCTGTTTGGGATCACTGGTGCGGACTACTGGATCCGCGTGAGGAAGTGGGCGCACGGGGCCGATACCAGCGCCGGCGATGTCTCGCTGTACCATGCCAAGAGGTTCAGGTCCTTTATCTACGCTGTCACGGTGGCGTATGCTTGTGTTATGATTCGTTGCATTTACCGGTAAGTTGGGCTGGTATACCACAAAAACAACAGAGGAAAACGGTTGACTGATCTTGTTACAGTGTTGCCGAGATGGCTGGTGGATGGGGCAACCATATTATGCAGGACGAGGTTTCTTTCATGATCCTCGACGGCGGCCTAGTCTTGATCTGCGTCACGATGCTTACAGCCTTCCACCCGGGTTTATTCTTCCCGCAAATGGCGAACGCTCGCAAGGCATCTGTCGGAGAGAAGTCGGAGACGACAACAACATCAACACCAGAAAATACCAAGATCGAGTCTGGGCGCGAGTCCGCATGAAGAGTCGAAAAAAGGACGTTAGACTAAAGAAGGTGGTATTAGACGGATGAAGAAGGGATCATGGAAACACTGTTCTCGACAGATAGTCAGGTCAATTAGGAACCGGCGCGAAGGCGCTAAGCCTCCTCTCAAAGCCTCTTAGACTGTGGGTTTGCACTTTGTCAGAGAATTTGACACAATATTCAGTGAATTTCAACTCTGCCTTTCTGTGAGCTTTGTCGAGTATGTTCATATCGACAAACCAAGTCTACAAGATCTGTCCACCAGTGGATCGACAAAGAATTGATTGTTTATTGTTTAAGAAACAACGTTGGTTCAATATTTAGAAAGTCCCCTCAACAATATTCACGTGTCACACCTAGACAGTGACTTGACTTCTACACATAAGCTAGATGTTTTCCCTTAGATTCTCCACGGAAAACTGTCGATAACCTCATCTAGAATATCCTCCAACAGCCAGACATGTTGTATGAGATAGGAAAGCAGTCTTTGTAAGTAATTCCCATGACAACTTTGCTCACAATGTGTGTCACAGACGTAATCCATTATATGTGCAGCATCTGCAACACCCGTCTAGGAAAACCACGTCGACGAGTCCTCGAGCATTGTTCCGCTGTCATCCTGAACGGCAAGAACCGCCAACACTGCGGCGTCCTCTACGACACGGTTCCTGAACCGTCCGCTGCCGATCCGGCACTCAATCATTCGGGACTCGAGTTTGAAGTCTTGAAAACAGCGTTGGGCTACACTCTCATCGAGCCACAACACCGTCGTCCGAAGCCAAAGGCGATTCGATGCGACTTATGCGTAGACCATCTTGGGGAGAAAGAGGCTGAAGTGAGAGAGAAGTGGTGGAGGGCAGAGACAAAGGCACTGGCAGGTACCAGAAAGAACAAACGGCTAATCCCAGGACCTTCAACTGCGGGGTGGTCTGACATCTATCGATGAATGGTTTCATACTTCTGGTAAGTGTAGGTTTCCCAAAGGCCCTAGAAATCTAACATCCTAGCTCGACGGATGACTGTTTTTCACTCCTTGCCTCCCAAGTACCGATAAACGACGGAAAAGTCCCGCCCTTTGCACCCTTCCTCGGCCTCAGCAGAAGCATACACCTCGGTTGCCTTGCCCGCCAATTCCAACTTGGCACCAGCCTCCCGCGCAGCAACGACGGCCAACCCAAGATCTTTGCGCATCAGCCCGATCCCGAACCCGCCCTTATAATCCCGTCCCGCGGGACTCCCCTCGACGACGCCCTTGACGGGGTTATTCACCTCGCTAGGCCAGCACTTGCCCGTACTAACGTTGACCACGCCCGCGAGAACCTTGGGATCCAACCCCCACTTCATGCCCAGGTTCATCGCCTCAGCCGTGGCGATGTTGTTAATGGCCAGTAGGTAATTATTCGCCAGTTTCGCCGAGAGCCCCGTCCCCTGCGGTCCGCAGTGCAACACGCGCCTGCCCATACGCAGGAGCGTCGGCTCCACGGTGGGAAGATGCGTTGCGTCGCAGCCGAGCATGAAGGTGAGCGTGCCGGCCGTGGCACCGACGACGCCGCCGGACATTGGGGCGTCGACGAAAGTGCCCTGGTTGCTGGTTGAGGCCGAGACCGAGGCGGCGACCTCGCGGGACGAGGAGGGGTCGATGGTGGAGCAGTCTATAAAGGTACGTTTGCGGGAGGGCAGGTCTTTGAGGATGGAGGCGTAGACTGCTTTGACGTGGGATGGTTCGGGGAGAACGGTGATGACGGTGTCCTGGTGAGTCGTATTAGTATTCATGCCCTTGGTACAGAAATTGGAGCTTGAAGAAATATGGCATGAGGCTCTCGAGGTCAGAAGACTTAGGAAGTTGCTTTACTCAGTGGACGGATGTAGGCCGCCTCATAGTTGGCAAAACAGTTTTAAGAATGCATCATACGAACACAGATGGGCCATCTTGAAAGATGGAAAAACGAAACACGGCAACTTACAGCTTCAATTGACGCATCTCGTGCAGTGTCAACAACAGCAACCTTTGCGCCGCCGGCCTGAGACTGGTCCATCTCCTTTGCCAGGTTGGAGACGGCGTCTTTATTGATGTCAAAGATGCGAATCTCATCTTTGGGACTCAACTTGGACTGAAGGTTCTTGGCCATTTGGTAACCCTGAAATGGGACGGTCAGCTTCATGAGGGGTTCAATGCCATTGAGTTTAGGAGGGCCATACCATTTGTCCTAAGCCGATGAAGCCATAACTCTCCAACCGCCGGTGCGTCGTCGCAAAGCCGCGCTGTTGTTGAACGAGTCTCGGCAGAGCTCGCAATGTGGAAGCTGCCCGCATCTTGTGAAATGTATTCCAATTTCAGATGAGGAAAAGCAACAGGTACTTGAGTGACAGTGAAAAGAAGGAGACAGAGCACACTCAAAACCGGAAAGATGTAAGTGTACAATGCTCTTGTTCAAAGTTGGATGAGAGACGGGCACTCCAGCCGATCGTAACCCCAGCTTTCCACTTCCACTTCACCCGCTTGCGCGCTGCGGGGGAGCAAGCCAACGGTTATCCGGGGAGCCGGCCATTGCCGGTGTTAGCCATGCCCGCTCGTGTCTACCCCAAATGATGCACGCGGGCGACCTTGGACCTTGGCCCTTGGCCCCTCCCCCCGTCATCCGAGACCTTTGTCTCCCAACCCATGCATTGGTGCGTCTGCGGGAGCGGCCCTGATCGAATTGGAGAAGAAAAGAGTGGTTCCGCGCCCCTTGCAGATGATGCTAAGAATACCGCATGGTGCCGGGAGAGCGCACGCATATACTAACGTCGCTTGGGAAAAGGTCAAATCCGAGCTTAGCCTTCCCCGAACGACAGAAAGGTGAGTAGGAGAAGAATTACTTTCCGCTTTTCAGACATCGTGAGAAATTTCTGATTTCTTATATGCCGTGGCATGTGGACCGAATGACATCAGTTTGACAAACATCATCTCCATTGCCGATGGAGACAGTTGAGACGACGATGGAGACTGAAGGGATAAGTGGTGGAGATTTCGGCGAGGAACTGACTCTTCGCCAAGGGCCTTCCATGAAATAATGGGACGTCTGACTGAGTAATAGACGGTTGGGCCATTGTTTTCTACCAGCAGCGGCTGGGATAGCTTAGGGACAAGGGCCTCGTACGGCCAACTTGTAACATACAAGCCGGTCAACAACCCAAGCCTCGCATCATACCATGCACTAAGCTATGTAGGCGGGTACTACATTGAGGAAAGTTGTGGAGTGACTCGGACAAAAACCGGATGAGGCTCTGCTTGAGCGAAATGGAGCATCCGGGTAGCTGGCTTCACAAGCACAAAACACATCATAGTCGTGATAGTTACATATTGCACACGTTCATCAGGGTCAACGACATAACACCCCTTGACTGCTTACGAGCGACATAATTGTCACGAAGATGGCGCCTCGAAGAAGCATCTCTTGCAACGCATGCACCGTATCCCATTCGACGCCGAAAAGCAGAGAAATACCTAAACAATACATCAACTACAATTGCCTCAATCCTGAACCACGGCCTTGCCCTCCCGCGTATCCCCCTATCGCCTGTGGAGACGATCTCAATGTACACTTATTTGATCCCACCCAATATTCCACAAGCAACGAGTGAAAAGAAAGCTGGCCCGAGTGCCCTCGGGCTCTATCTGGGTATGATGAGTAAGGCAATAAAACGATATAGAAAGGCTGCCGCCGAGTCCTCGGCCTGGAAAACGGGCTTGAGGCAATCAGAATATCTGATATTCCACGACTGTATCAACCGTCTTCACTGCAACCTAGAGCCCCCCGAAACGCTCCCGACACGTCAAATGACGTCTCAGAAAGAACCAACAAAGTACGAGAATGCGCTTCAAATTTTGTTAGCCGATTTCAGTCCCAGATGGCAATGAGCAAATCAGAGATACATACCCGACGGCCAGTG